>NW_018020938.1:0-75000 GCF_002006095.1 Pseudomyrmex gracilis | reverse complement strand
CCACCTTCGAAAGAGCGAATCGTGTGTGTGTGTGTACGCGCGCGCACGCGTATGCGTTCGATAAATACTTCGGCTGAAAAATTACTTTGAATCTTCGAGAATTCTCGCTAACAATTGCAAAAAAAAAAAACAAAACAAAACAAATATGCTCGCGGGATAAGCGCGTTAAAAATGATCGATTATAAAGTACAATCAGTAGGGTATAAGAGATAAAATAAAAAAGCATGTGTGTGCTCGGGATATTATACAACTCACGTACGAACTTTTTCACAAGTGTGTTACTTCCCTACGAAGACTTATACGTCGTGCGCTCTTATAGTTGCGCCGCCGCGCCGCGGTGCAACTTTTATTACTCGTATCACGTCGTATCGATCTCGACCCGCAAGGGAATTCCTCTTTCATCTACCGCATTATTAGCCGCGTCCTCTTGTTATTAAAAATGAACGAATGTACAGTCCTTCACCACGAAGATTTCATTACCTTCAATGGTTATACTCTTTCCGACGACATCGGCGCCGAGCGCATTTTTGCAGTCCTCGAGTTTTCCTACGTCTAACATATAAGTCACAAGGACTTTTATTCCGTATTTCCACGTGTATATACACGTCAATACATAAGACATTTACGGTATTTATATAGTATTTGCGAGTAGCGCATAAAAAAAAGCACACGTGTTTTTTTTTTTGTTTCATCTTTTCACTGTTAATTCTAATGCAATTTTTGTTGCACACGCGCGACGCACGAGGAAGATATAATAAAAAATGAATAATATAGCAATCTTATCAACAGCAAATAGATAGAATGATGGATTGAAAACAGAAGAGATTATAGTATTTGCATGCATGCGCTCAATTGCGTGGCGCGAGATTGCAGCTGCAAAATAAAATCAAATATATATATGTATATATATATATATAAAATATAAATATACAAACGCGACGTGGAGAACTATTCTCCATTCCGTTTTATCACGTCTAGTCATCTTTCTCAATCTTGTCGATTATCTATATAGACTTCGGGTCGAGTCGTCGGACGTATATGGGTATCGGATTTCCATTCGATCGAACACGATGCGCGCACGAGGACTCTCCATGTGCGGTCGTGCTTTGAGCACCGATTCCTCTCTCGGTTGTCATCGCAATAACACCGGCGTTATTATTATACCACTCGTCGGCGCAATGTCGCGCGCAATCCCAGCGAAGCAATTGTCTAAAAGTTTCCGGATTGAAATTTGAGCGCGCGCGCGGTCTCGTTGCCGCCAAAATGCGAAGAAAAACGAATCGGGTTGCTTTATACGTCAATAATGCACGGCGTGCATACTCGCCGATGCACTTTGCGCATCTTCTCGTTCCGCGCATTTGTGCTGCGACACTTCATACGCTCTCTCCCGACAAACTTCGTCGATAAAACGTAGGAAAAAGGAGAGCAAAAAACGAGAGCGAAGCTCACATCAAGAGCGCGCACTTTCGATATTTAATAATTAATTTTTTATTTAACTTCGATACACAGAGATTCGTTTCGAGAGAAGCTGCTGCGCAAAGCGAAAAAATGACGAAACGATGTTTCTCTACTGCGAGAAAAAAAAATTAAATCGCTCGTGACGAGTATCTGTAATGCGCGCGTTTTCTTTTTTGTTTCGATCTCTCGAGATTTTCGCGCAGATTCTCAGAGAAATTCGTGAAATCGAGAGGGAATCGCGAAAGAATTCGCGAGAAACATCGTCGTGTCGTCCGAACGAAAAATTTCACGACACTCGGATCGTTTATCTTCGTCGGGCGGAGTATCACGGCGGACGGAAATAAGACCATCCTTCCGGCGACTTGCGAGAGGGACGTTCTTCTCTCCTCATCATTGCCGAGTTACACGCCAAAAGCGCGAGGGAAGGAGTTCTTCTCGCTTCGAACTATTCACGCTCCAGTTACGTAACCAGGTCATGGGGCCGGTATATCTATCTATCTCTCTCTCTCTCTCTTTCTCTTTGCTCGCGTGTGATAATATGAGGGAAGAGAGGAATGCGCACGAACGAAGAAATGCGTCCATCCGACGCCGCAACGCACAGATATAATCCGCACCGCGATGTACATTGGCTACAGCTACGGTCGACGCAACAAATCAGACATTGTCGTCGTTGTGTGTCGCAACGTGTAAAACGTACAGTTGGCAAAGCCAAGAGATAATCCGACCTCTTCTTTCCTCGAAACGGAGTATGAAAAATGAAATATGTACATTCTTTAAATCCGTACATCGCACTTAACGCATTCGATATGTTTTTATTTCGCGTTCTCTCTCTCTCTCTCTCTCTCTTTCTCTCTTTCGTTTTCGATAAACATGTAATTTTTTTCTAGTTTGTAACGAGGTCGGATTTTATCCGAGACAACAGAGTCGATTGTACAGCCTTGTGAAAAATAATGATTAATGCTTTGATTCCAACGTTATATATTTTTGTGTGCGTGTACACACACACACACAAACGCATAAAATCGGTATATTTTTACTCCGATAATTCGATCCCTTTCGTTCGGGAATTTCAAAGAGTATCGGAACGAAAATAACGAGCGGCGAAAATTGCGCTAAATGACACACAAAATAATAATAAGTATAATTTAAAAGCAAAACGGCGTGCCCGCTATTAGTCCCGATGCATAATTGCTGCGTGCTGAAATATGGAGAATTATCCTCTCCGAAACTAGAAAAATTATTGTGGAAAATATAAAGCTGGAGAAGACGTTTTCTCGCGTAATATAATACCGCAGCCGTATACTTTACGGTGTATGATTTATTTAGATCGTGCATTGTCATCTCGCGGTTTAATGCATTTCCTTAAGCTTTTCTTCTTCTGATTCCGCGCGTCTATATATATATACATCATCTCATTCGGTTTTATTCAAGACGTCGGTCATTCGTAATTCAAAGCTGAAACGAGAATTTTCGAGTGCGCGAGTGCAACGTCGTTCGCTCTCGTCGGACGATACAGAGGAGTAAGCGCAGGAAAAAGAGAGAGCAAACGGCTAATACAAAACTTCTTCGGTGGGCGCCCCACGTTTATACTTCCCGGCTGAACACGACCCGAGAGCCGTAGGGAAGAGACCGGATATTGCCTCTTCAAGTTCCTTCGCCGTATTTGCCGAAGTCGAAGAAGCCGGCTAATTCGTATTTAAGAAGGCGCCGCTGGTACCTCCCGTAATAACTCAATTTGCCTTTTTCCGCGGAAATCGCGGAAGCCGCGTTTCTGCTGCTGCGCTCTTTTACCGCTTCTACCTTCTAGCCCTCTTATCGCTCGTTTGCTATCGTTGAAGCGTGGGAAGCTTCTTCCCCTTGTATGCGCGCGCGCGCGTGTTGCCATAACGCGGAGGAATTCGAATCGCGGAAACGTCTGCGAAGGGAAAACGTGACATTTTCCGAGACGTCGCGACATAAAATATTCCTGAGGCGAAATGTCGCTCCGAGGCGAAGTCTGATTTGTTGCGTGCGCGTTTGTGCAACGCGCGCCCGATTACGTATATATATAATATATAATATATAATATATATATATATATATTTCCGCGAGAATCGTTATAGCGTGTCACATAGGGCGAATTTTTTATTCGCGGTCAAGACTATATGTAAGATCTTCGAATACAATATGCAAAATATCTTTCACAAAGATACGACGAAGAAATGCGTTCCGCGCGCTATCGATATCTTCCGAGCGGAGTTGGATAAAGTTTCGTATCGTAATTAGTTACACAAAAGGCGAAGTTGCGGATTCACGCGGATGCCTTCCGACGAAATTTCGCCCACGTCAGATATTATACGCGATCTACGCTTCTCTTCTCAACCCCCGTTGTGGCGCATATTGCGGTGCGCACCGCGACGCATACCGCGAGTTATACATACACACACACACACACACACACACACACACGCTATGTGTGTGTTAACTTTGTTTCCCGTAATCATACTAACGGCAGCAGATACGCGCGCGCAGGCGCGTTCTATACACACGGCGGGAAGAACCGCAATTTCCGGGGGTGTTGAGCGCCACACAATTTAAACATACAAAAACACAAGTACAATTATATCATTGCGAGTTCGCCCGGGGCTCGTTCCTTTTTCTCACTCCCGGCGATTAATTTACATATCTCTCGACGTTTTAATTGTTTCGACGCGGATCTGAGATCTTAATTAACACCGAGTAAATTAAGTCGCGGAAGAGAAAAGGTGTCCCGCGCGCATACCCGTTCTGCTCGAAAAACAAAACGCACGAAATGTCAATAATTTATTTTCGCTTGTGTGTAAGCACCATGTCGTTTGATAGTGCAAATTAGTCGCGAATAGCGCTGAAGAAAAAGTCATGTCACGCAAACGGAAAATATCATTTTTTTTGTAGCTGAAAATAATTAACGACCGAACTATACGCGGAAATAAGCAAGAAATAGTGGAAGGGCCATACGGGAAAATGTGGATATACATGCGCACATACATATCGGATCGCCGTTAAACACCGGTCGAGCGAGCGAGGCGGACCAATTACAAGTTCCAGATCAAGTTATTTCCGCGAGCCTATCTCGGCCATTTACATACAAATCGCCGATGTGCGAACCACCGTGGAAACACCATCGAGCGCAATCCGGAATGTATGTATGTACGTGCGCGCGCGCATTTTCACGTTGACGAATGACCAAATGTCGCTACGCGGCTACGCCATTTATTCAATGACCGCCTCCTCTTCTACCGTATCGATGTTTTCGGGCGATCGATCGATTCGATAGGGTAATCCGGAGGTCACGTACGTATGAAGAATATCATTTCCGCAGTGGCGACACACGTTCGCGCGTCCGAGAAAAATTGCGAGAAGAATCGAACTTCGAGATTTACGCTTTGCGCGCGTAGAAATTGGAAATATAATCCGTGGAAAAATGATCGTTTCCTTAATTCGCACGCGTGTACAGGTGAGAGAAAGCGCGGGTATCTCTTCGAAATATATATGTTCTGTGTGTAAAGCAGCCGCACACACATGCACACACATACAAATTGAACGACGCAATATCGCAGAAGCGGAGGAAACGGAGACCTATAGTTGGAGCCCGGCTTAAGAGGCGGGCGGCGCGTAGGAAATCTACAGTTTAACGCGGCGCTCGTAAGAGAGCCTTAGATTAAGGTTGCGAGAGACATAAAAAGCGGTGTAAAGCTCTTCCCCTTTCTCCCGCCCTCTCTCTCGTCGACGCGAACAAAGGCTACGATTAGCTCTTAGCGAGCTCTTTAACGCGTGAGGAAATTTTCGCTCGCCTCGCCGTTTTTCACCCTCGAGGGCTTTTCCTTGCGCAGGGTAATTCGCGTTTAAAGAATTTAAGAGATTCGAATGAGAAAGAGAGAAAGAGAGAGTTCTCTTCTTTCGGATTTTTTTTTTTTCGTGTTACCGGAGAAACACACCGGTTAAATGAAACGACGTGATGGGAAAGCGCGAATAAGAAGAGGGCGAAGAAAGGGGATGGGGACCGATGAACGCGCGCGTGTCGCGTAATATGTAAACGCGCGCGTGTTATTACGTTACATAGAAACGTGAAATTTTGATTGAAGGTTTGCACCCCGCGGATATGATCCGCAACAATGTAAATCGAATATTTGGGAAAGGGCTAACTGTTCGCGAAATTGTACAACAATGGCCTAGAACAACTATTGTTAAATTAATAACGCGCGTGAGGGCTAAACGTTACAGCATTGTTGACGTGATAATAGTATATTCTATCGCTGTATATTGTTACATATAATGAGAGCCACACAAAGCCAAACAAAACTGGGAACGAAAAAATAAATAAATAAACTTTAAAAAAATACTTGCGTAACAATATTACGTGATGATAATAATAATAATAATGAAAAAGCGAGTTGTAAATTTGTTGCAAAACAAATTCAGTAATTTACTCTTCAGTTTTATTATGCAGACGCGACGCGCTGCAACGCTGACAAAAAGAGGAACGAGAATTATTATATCCGCGACTGTGCAACTCTCTTTGTTTTAAAAATACTGATAATACTTGCTCCTTATTTGAATTTTTCGAAATAAAAGACGCGTCAAGGCTGCGTGTCCGATTATACGCGTAAACAAAATCTATCGCGTTTCTGTTCTAAAATCGTATCGGGCGCAAAAATTGCGAAAGCGATCTCGATAACCCGCGATCTCTCCGTAAAGTAAGTAAGTCCACGCTACGTATATCGCTACTATACTTATCTTGTTGCGTTATCGTACATACATCGTGGCATTTCGAATATAACGCGAAATAATAAACACACACGAGAAGTCACGCTTCGAGAAAGCGTCTCGTTGTAAAACTTTTATTTTGTTTGCCAACAGTTTTTTCAGTCCGATAATAGCGGCGATAAGAAACTAAAGTTTTAACGAAGGACACGTGTAGAAAAAAAAAAAAAAACTTGCGTTACGTATAAAATAAAACATAGCGCACGCTTATGTGCACTCCGAGACAAATTGCAATGACAACTTCACGAGAGAGAAAAGTCAGTTTTAAAAGAGTAAAAAAAAATCTCGCGCGTGTGTTTTACATAAATTTTAGAATCATTCGGGCGAGTGCAAAAGTTTTGATGAATTTCGTCTTAGAAAAGTGGGCGAAGTAATTTGATTGAAAACGAAATTTATTGCGCGTAATGACAGCTAAAAGTGTGATCTTTCCAACCGTGTGTGTTACAACACACACATGTTTGTGCGTGTAAGTGCTGCTTGTGTAAAACCGGATCGGTCGCGACATCTTTGAGAAATCCGTTAAAACTTTCGCTCAATGCGATAAATCTTTTCGAGATACGTAGTAAAAACGGAAAAATCCAATGAAGTCATTGAAGAATGTTAATCCGTTCTCGCGGTATATTCGCGCGATCTCGTGGGAGCTAAAGTGCGGCTAAAGTAGTTTAATTATGTAAGACCTTCTACGCGCGGCTTTGCGAAGCCGTAGAGTGCCATGCGCCTTTTTTCTAGCAATTGATATGGATTTCGCGCGGCTTACAGTCGCCGTTACCCAGTTCACCCTCTCTCTGCGCGTGACACGTCGTCTTTTTTTTTTTTTTTTTTTATAGACCGCGGTAACCGCAATGTCTCCCCGACTTATAAACTATATCGGTTCAAGCGTTTTCTTGATTATTCGCTGTAAAAGGCATATAAATTCCGGACGCAGCACCGCTCGTATTTTCCCAACAACGTGTTACGGAGCCAACGACCGCGTTTCTCACGCGGATTGCCCACGCGGTCTCTGGCGCGCTCGGGTAGATATATATCCCTCGTGTTGGTCGCCCCCGTCTCGAAACTTCCGAGTGCTTACTAACAACAGCGACTACGTCCGCAAGCTTACTTGACAATTCATCCAATTAGGAAATTTCAGTATTTCCCTTCCCGACCTATCTTTCAACCGTCCTGAAGTGGTCTTCTCTCTCTCTCTCGAGAAAGAAAGAGAAAAGGGGGGAAGGGAGAGTCTTAAAACGATTTCCACGAGATGTACGCGAATGAAAGAGAGTTGACGAGAGAGAGGTCGATCTTTTCAATAACGACGTTTCTTGTGCATCAATCACTCGTATATTTGTTTGAAAGTCAGATCGGCTAGATGTAAACGCGTTTATCGATCATTCTTGAGATCGTTAATAAAACACATACACGGGGACTACTCGGTATTTTACCCAAAAAGAAACATTCAATTTAAAAGTATGTTCCAAAGATTTTAGTAGAATAAAATTAGGAAACTTATTTTAATTCATGTCTGTTTGATAAACAAAATTTCTTCTCGACAAAAGTTGTTGTTTCCGAACTCACCTCAGATAAACCGCGATGATCATTCGTTCCTGTTGCGAGTCCGTTACTTTGACGGGATGCAGAAACGCCGGAACGTGCAGCCTGGATCTGGGATAGAGCGGTCCGTGCGGCACGAGCAGCGTCAACCAATCGTCCGCCCTGAGTTCTTTGTAATCCGCCCTGTTGGGCGCCAGGGGTATCTGACCCAGAGGAGTCACGGGCTGAATTTGCACCCTGGGTCTGCAGTAGCCCGATCCGTTGCTGTCAGTCGAACTACCGCCGCCGCCGCCGCCGCCGAGTCCTCCACTTTCTTCCGTGCGCGGTTCCAGCACCGAATAAGCGACCTGGACCAGCCGGGGCAGACTCTTAACGACCTTGACACGACCGGAGGCGTCGGGCGGCGGCAGCGGCGCCCACCAATCGGCCGGTATGGTTATCTGAGCGAGGCACACGCCGTTCTCGCCGTCGGGGCTGCAGGCTGCCGTGAGTGTGGAAGATGTGGAGGAAAACGACGAGGAAGAGGAAGTCGAAGAGGAATAGCCGCGACTCGCCAGGCTGGCGTGCAACACCACGCAGACCCGCTGATGCCGCGCCATCAGCAACTGCCGTCTACCACTGGCCTCGCTGCCGGCGTGGAAGAGCACCCTGAGCACCGGCGAGTCGCGCGGTATACTGTTGCCGACCAGATGGGCCGACATGTCCAGATGACGGGCGCCAAGCTCCTGCGCGTCCAGAATCGTCGCGGCCGTGAGATTGCGTCGCGTTTCCGGTCCCGGCAGCGCGTCCAGCGGATCGGGAACTATGTAGCGCGCCGGCACGGTCTGCTTTGTGCTAAAAGGCCCGTACGTGGCCCGCACCGACACCGGCTCGCTCGTCTGGAAGACGGTGAACTTGTCGATCGAAAGGACGGAGCCGGGCGGCGGCGACGACGACGACGACGATGACGACGACGACGACGACGACGACGACGATGACAACGCTCCGCCCGAATTGTTGCCGCTCGACGCACCCGTCGACAACGCCGGAACGGAGTCCGACGTGCCGCGAGACGGATAATATCGCGGTATGTGCTTCAGGAAGAATCCGCCATCCTTGTTCTCAAAGTGAACCTCCACTGAGGCCGCCACGTCTGAAAGCAGAAGAAAAAGGACTCATTGAAAATGCGAATTCCACTCTCCGCTCGCTCTTTAAAATCAGATAATGGGTAATTACACTTGCTAATTGCAGGTATTACGACGCGTGACATTTAAGCTGATGTTAATTTCACAAGCTGATATTAATCCCCGCGGAGATATCCAAACAGAAGGAGGAAAAACGAACTATCGGAAAATACATAAGAGGATTGTTTAAGGTGAAATAACAAGTTCTGATACAAAAGTTCCACAGATTTGTTTTTTTTCTCTTTCATACATTCTCCTCTACTGGTCTCTATTTTTTTTTTTTTTTTTTAATAAAAAAAACTTATAAATCTTCCTTGTACATATTTCCATTCTTGAAGGGTATTAGCGTGGTTCTACATACACGCCCTCGCAAAACGGCGCGACAATGCACGCGATTTCCTCGGCAATAAATCACGACGTTGAACGGCGAAGTCGACAATTTTTCCTATCGCGTCGATAGTACACGACGCGACGAAGAATGGAGTCGCGCCGAGAAAAGTTGGCGCGCGCTTACGCGCATCCGAAAGTTGGCGCAGGTGAGTGGAGAAGTTGTAAATCGGTGGTACGGGAAGTAAGTTGGCGCTATAGTTCGGTATCGAGAGAGAGAGAGAGAGAGAGAGAGAGAGAGAGAGAGAGAGAGAGAGAGAGAGAGAGAGAGAGACAGAGAGAAGCGGATGGCGCGACTGCGCTCCCATACGGACATAAATTTCCAAGCAAATCCCGAAGTAAGCGCCAGCTGCCCGCACGGCCTCGCGTAAAATGGAAGGAAAGCCTTTGGAAAAGCGACGAGACGAGGCGAAGAGAGAAGGCGAGCTCTCTCGATTCGACCCTCGTCCGCTTATCTCCCGCCCTCTAGGCGCACCATGAACCAGCCCCTTTCTCCGCTTCGTCCGTGCTAACTCGTCGTCTATTTTAGCTTCTGTTTTTTCTGATCCGATAACAGGCGATTACGGCGAAATGATTTAGTGAGTTTCCGCGCCGGAAATTTACTGCCGCATCGCGAAGCGGATCAGGTAAGATGCGGGGAGGATTTTTTTAAGAATAATCAGTAGAGTGTACACACACACGCGGTGCTCTTCGCAAGAAAAAAATATCATTGCGTGTTGCTCTGCCGCGATGTTCTTCTCTTTATCGCATATTTACGTTCACATACGTTTAATTAATGCTGTTAATAAGTTTTATTGACAAAACTAAGCGACCAACACGAAGTGTTGACCTTTTGTTGCCGGACGACAAATCTCCGTGCGCAGCGCGCGATGCCGTGTGATCGCCAATGTCGTTTAATTGAATTATAAATAAAACGTTTTCGCGCAGTTAGAGGGATTTTGATTGGTGCGCGTTTAACCCTTCGGCCCGAGGGCCGAGCAACCCTCGTAATTTTTCGTCAAATAATCATTTCATATCTTTTGACGTGCACACACATGTAGACGCGCGCAAGTGTACACACGCGCGTCTCTCTCTCTCTCTCTCTCTCTCTCTCTCTCTCTCAGCGATTTATTTACGCAACGGCGAGACGCGAGGAATGGAAAACAAATGAAGAGACAGACGGGAATATAAAGTTCGCAAAAGCGGTTTTATTTAAGTATGCTGACAAGCACGGTCGAAATTGGAAATTTCGCACAACGATTGTGCGCGCGTATGACGAGTTTCCCTTCCGAGTGTAGGGATCTTCCTCCCGCACGCGAGATGGATCCCTATCGGTCATCCGTCGACAAAGCGCCGTGATCGAACGATCGAAGACTCCTCGTTGACATCAAGCGGCTGATTTGGTACGGGGGCACGTCGAACCACTGGTATATCTTCGGTTGGCTCTGGTCCAGCTCGTACTCCAAACAACGCCGAGGAGTTCTGCCAAGAGGTCGTTAACACGTGATTCTCACAAAAAGTTTCGAAAACGCGATTCGAGCCGCGTGTTCTCTCACCGCTCCCTCCCCCTCCCTCCCGAAAACCAATATCGTTGCGCGAACACGTTGCGCTAACACGCTGTTTATAAATTTGAAGCGACATAATATGTGGCGCATATATACGTACATTAAATAGAATTGCGAGAGAGAGAGAGAGAGAGTTGAGAATCGATGAATCTATTGAGCGGTATGCGTCCCCTGACCCTGATTTGAAAGTCGAGCACCGACTCTCGCGAAGTCACTAATACGCTTACGACTCACAGCGAATGCCGTTTGCAGCCGATGATGGGGTGGTCTTTGCGGAAGCACTTCGTGTTTAACACGCTGAAGTAGATGAGGCCGACCTTCGTGCTAGCGAACTCCTCCGAGTTATGGAGACAATCGTAGAACCTCTCGTCGCACGAACAGTGCACCCTGATTTCGCACAACGTTTCATCAGATTATTCCTTACAGAATGCCTTCTCTTCATTGTTTTTTGCGCTCATTTAAAATTCAAATTACTTATACGATCAACGTTGAAAATACGTGCGCGCGCGCGCGGTAATCTTTTTATGAAAAGAAGTTTTTCGCGTGCTGTATAATTAAAGAATTCGGCGCGAGGGGTGGATTAAGCGAAGGTTCACTCTTTAAAGCGCGAGAAGCCCGTGTGTCTGAACTGAAGCTTACAAATTACAAACTGAAGTTTCGCCCTTGTTCGAAATCCTTTTTCTCCGCTCCCGTGTTTTATTTTGCATTCCGGAACGCTAACGGGAATTATCGGTCTGCTAAGCCAAACCTTGGTAACAACAAATAGTTTCTCATCGCGTACAACACATGTAAACGTCGAGAATAGTTCTCGTAAGAACGATTGATCGGTACCGAGTTGCGCCTTTATCCTTCCTGCGCGTTGTACAGACGTGATCGTGAAACAATATGTTTGCGTTTGTCGTAAATAAGTTTAGATTTTTTCTCGTTAAACTTTTAGCGTTCGCAACATCTTGGATTAGAACTCGATTATCGTAATCCGAGAGTGTTTAAAGACGCGCATTGCGCAACAGTTTTTTTTTTTTTTTGTTACCAAAGCCTCTCTCGCAAAAATTTTTTTCTGTTCCCGCCGCAAGAGAGAGAGACGAAGAGATAATAGCCTATATAATTAATACACAAGTTCGCAATAATGCACGGCGTCATTTATCAACGTCAAACGTCAACCGCAACTATAGCAAGACACGCACGAAACTTGGGTTAAGTGCTCCAGTTGCGTGAAACTCACTCGACAGAGACTTCGCTAAGGCAAGAGACTAAGTTCATTGACTTTCTTTTCCAGAAACTGAACTCTCTTTCCCGCGCGGCAATGAGAGATTCGACAAAAAGAAAAAAACGGTGACATTTTGTCACACAAATTTCTCGCTCAATATCGCCCGAGAGAGCGTGTATATTGATTTTCTCTTTTATCGCGCGGATTTCATTGAAACGGGAGACACATTGTGCCGAGTCAAAAGTCACCTAGTGTAAAAAGCGGTATTGGTCAGATTGTGCTTCGTCTCCGCCGCCTCGAGCACATCCTTGCAGTTATCGTGTTCGCGGCAACACGCGTCGGTCATCTTGAACTCGCCCAGATCGTCCGGACCGCTCGCGACGTTCCCGTCGCCGCACCATTTTGTACCTGATGGGACAATTCAAGCCAAAGAAAAACCCGATAGAAAAATGAAACTTTCTGATACCACGACTTCACACACGACAGCAACTTTTTTCCATGAATATATATATATATAATAGACGTTACAATAATTAAATAACCGATATTTATATCGTTATACTGTGTGACGCATTTAAAAACTAAAAATATATATCACTTTTTTTAAATCACCTGGAAATATGAGAGCCGGTTCGACCGACGCGAACACGTCGTCGTTGTAATTGCCGCTGCTCGAAGACAGGAACATCCATCCGCGAACGTTCGCGAACAGATGCAGGAGCACGAAGAGCCACGTGATAATCGACGAAGTCATCGCGACGAAATCTCACGATCGTTTCGGCAAAGGACGGAAGTAAGAAAGCTCCTTTTATAGGTGCGCAAAGAACGTTCGTGAGCGTGACCCACTTCGTCTTCCCCTAAGTCATCTAATCGGCCGAGTTACGCCCTGCATGCGAAAGTGGCATGACGAACCTGCTGCGAACGTCGTGCTTAGATAACCGCGTTCGCGTTTCCTGCGACGAAATTAATCCGCCGCGCGATAACACCCCGGGATCCCGAAGGGAGAGTTATCACTGGAGTCCTAGTTGATTATCGCAACAGATGCGCGACGGGACGGAGCGGCGGATGTTTCCGGACTAATTTGCGCGTTGACAAACCAAGCTGGTTTTTTTCGCGAAAGATAAGATTGAAAAAACGCCCCTGTTTGTCGGCACGCGATTCACCGGTCTTTGAAGTTAAACGAAGAGAGAATATTCTCGCGCGATTCTCTCTCTCTCTCTTTCTCTCTCTCTCTCTCTCTCTCTCTCTCTCTCTCTCTCTCTTTCTCTCTCTCGAAACGCGACTGCAATCGTCCAATTACAAACTCGCAATCCCACACGCTGGCTTATTCGCCTTCCAATTTTCGTTGACCTGTCGCACAACAGCGCGTCAACGGTCGTTGTTCACACATCAGAGGATCACACAAACACCGCTTGATCGTTCTTGTCGATGAAATCGAGTTCATCGAGATTTTGGAGAGACTTCGCTTACGATGATATCGCTTGTCAAACAACAGCGCAGTTAAACAATTTTTTTAAATTCTCGTGATAAATTCATTTCTGAAATGTATTCGAATTTTTGTGAATATACATGTCTCTTTTTACATCCTGACATCTAAATAGAGCGATTCGGTTACTCCATACTGACACCACTAACTTGTGCTGTTTGACACCCTTGTGCTGTTGTTTACATTCACTACCGACGACGAAACCACACGCGTCCGTGGTGTATCACCGCGAAAACTGGATTTTACACGAGCGATTCGTACAAAAAGCTTCTGAAAATTTATTCCCACGCACGGCGCGAATGGGAAAAAACACGAGCGTTTTTTTTCTTTTTTTTCTTTTTTTTTCGTCCTCTGTGTGAAACTTTTTCGAAATGGCACTTTCACGGGGGCGAAAAACTTTCAGAGCGAAACGCGATTTCGAGCGCGGATTTAAATGGAGCGGCGGGGTTCTCATTTCGAAAGCAAACGGAAAGAGCTCGTCCAAGAGTTCCTTTGATCGTATTTTGTTCGCCATGATGGCTGCAGCGGCGACGAGGGGTGATGTCCTCTTCTGGTGGTCGCGCCCCATTCTTCAAGTAAATGTAACACGCTCAACGGCACGTGTTTGCGACGTTGTTTCGATAGCGTTGGGGATCCGTGAGCAGATCGCGGAGTATCAAAGTAAATCCCATAGAACGCGCGCGCGCGCGAGAGAGAAAGAGAGAGAGAGAGAGAGAGAGAGCGAGAGAGAGAGAGGACAAGTAGTGCGCGGGCGGAGTGGGTTATGAACTCTTGGAGCGGACCGGCATACGTCAATATTGTGAAACCGTGATACCAATAATAACTCGACCAATAATCGATTACCGAGGTTGTTGTTGCCGATACAGTGTATTCGCCAACGAATTGACAAAACGCACAATAGAGCGAGCGCGGTTACGGAAAATAACACAGACACACACGACGCTTCCAGAGAATATCGATCACTTCCGCCGCGAAGAAGATTGTCTATGTGTCTTCCTTCCTTTTTTTTTTCACGTTTCTCTTTCTCGTCACGAAATCGATGTACTTCGCTTATTCGTCTTGTGGAAAAATAACGCCGGCGAATTGTGTAATCGGACAATTGATAAATATTGGAAGAGCGACGATTCATAATTCAATGTTGATTCGATGAGAGAGATTCGTTCGATTTGCCCTCGTGAACTCTTTGCTGGTTTTGTTTTTTTTTTTTTTTTTTTTTTATAAATAGCAGCCATCATGAAGATAAATGTTACTCGATACATACGTCTCTCATATAAATGACATTTAAATTGAAATCGCGCATAATTATGAAGATACGCAATACGTAGTTTGAATAATTGTGCGCAATAAAATAGAATGCAATATAGCCTGAAAATTAATCTGTACAGGTTGTAAGCAACGCAAATTCCATGAAGGATGGATCGAAATTTATATTATTCAACGTAACGACGCTATTGTGTTGCGCGATTGTATCATATATTTTAAAATAATGATAAGAATTTGTTTTGAAACGAAGAGAATGGTTGAAATTATTTTCCCTATTAATTCTCTCCGTCGTTTTATTGCGCAAATAACAGTATATATATATATATATATATAAATACAGAAGAGGTCTTTTGTAATTAATTGAACACATCGCGTTCTTAGAGCAATCAAGCGCTTCTCGATTTGTACTCTCGACTGATATTAATGGAAACGTTGCGCGTCGAAGCGAGGATTTATTACGGGCGATCACGGATTCGAAATGTCATCGAGATTCGGACAGAGAAAGTGGCGGATATTCCGCGGCCCGACCATACCCTCTTGATTACGAGCGCAGTCGGTCAGCCACCGTCCGACGGCAGCTACACGCACGGCCGATACCGGCGGACCGATCCCGGGCACTCGGAAGATCGTCTCCAGACGACCGGCCGACACCTCCGCTCGCATCCTCTCGAGAAACTCTTTCATCGGATCGGGCGACGGTGGCGTCTGGTAGATTTCAGGCTCGCCGAGGCATCGGCAAGTCTCCTCGTCCTGCGAGTCCTCGATCGAAGAAGTGCTCGCAGTCTTGTAGTCGATCGTTTCCGCTTCTTCCGTGACCTCTTTCTCGCTCCCTTTTTCCAAGTTGAACTCGAATGCATCATCGGCTGTCTCCAGCACGTCGATGTCGCGTTTTGAAGAACCCTCGTGAGTATCGTCATAATATTCGGTTTGATCGATGATCGTGAAACCGAAAGAACCGTCGATATTTGTACTACCAACCGCCGGCTAAAAAAAAACAAACGTATTTGCGAAAGCAAATATCTAATTTTTTCTCTGCCCGGAATAACACCCCGGATTCTTTTTTTTTGTTTACCACGACACACTTCATCTTCCCGTGTGACTCGTAGAAAAATCAAAGTTTACAATCATCGCGAAGAAGACAACAGTGATAAGAGCAAGATGAGGTGCTCCGTACGACGTTTTACGACGTGCAAAATAGCACGGCTACAAAATTCAAAGTGACGGATCGTTTTTCTGACATTTCTTCTCGCGCGCGTACCTCACTTTTCCCTCCTCGGAAAATGTGACGACCAATCGACTCGATCTCAATTTCGCTTTTATCGCTGGCGACAGGTTGTCTCACCGGCGCTACGACGTGCCTCGGGTCATCTCTGTAATCCTTCAAGATCTTGAGGCTTTCCGAAGGTGGTTTCTCACGAGACGACGCTGTCCCGCGGATATCCTCGTCGATACTTTTTGCTTCCTTCTGACACAGAGTTTGATTGAATGTGATTCGATCGTTCGAAAAAAAGAGAGAGAGTCGAAACGTCGAGATGTTGACAAAAGAAAATTTATCTACTTTGATTTAATGTAATTTCGATAACAATGGAACGATTTGTGTTATTTGTTGATTCTCTTCGTAACATTTTACAAATTGAAAGAATATCAATAAAATAAATATTTGTTTAGAGAAATTTATATAAATGTATGATTTGCACTAACACCTATATAATTGAAATTTATAAATTGTCACGTTTACCTCTAACGTTATTGGGAATTTTTTAAAATTTATGGAGACTGATAGAATTTTAAAAAATCACAAACTTTCTCTCTCTATCTATCTATCTATCTATCTATCTATCTATCTATCTATCTATCTGTATTCCTTCATATAAAATGCAGTGAAGTTTTCACATACCCGCCATACTAAATGTGTTATAGAAGCGCGAACGGTATAAAGCACATATAACCAAAGCCGATACCTCATCAAATATGTATCCTCGGTATGTATGTATGTATTTAATATTCACGATTTTATCCTACTGCGCGCGTATTTTATACAGAGCCGCGATAATCTTCCTATATTTGCAATGCTGCGCAAAATTCACATGTGGCATTAATTCGTAAATTTCTAAGTCGCCATGTGCGCGCGCGCACAAAGTTGTATCGAGTTGTTAACACTTCCGCCATAATCTTCATTAACCGGTTAATTTGCGCTCGGCAAAAACCGAAGGCACAGTCCGAAGCGCAAACGCGCGTACATGTACCGTATAAAATATGTAGCGCTTGTAATGAGAAATAGTTAGCGAGCGAAAAAAAAAGAGGTCGATATAAAAGAACTTATATACGCGAGAGAGAAAGAGAGCGCGTATATATATATATATATACGCGAAGAGACTCTTATTGGCAAAATTTAATTCGAAAAATATATGAAAATTTTATCTACCATGTATACACACGTCATTATACTCGTAAATTACACACGGAGCATCGCGATTCCAACACACACACACACACACGCATTCGATTCACGTAGTTTTACACAACATTAAGTAAACACTAAATATTCTAGCGCTAATTTGACGTTCGCGTGTACACGTCAAAACAGAATGTTGCCGACGCAACATATTAATGCCTTAATTAAGTGGTTATTTGACCATCAGTATATAAACCGTTATGTTACAACTGATACAGGATTAATGCTCGTTGTGTATTGCAAAAAAAGAAAACCGTTTTATTCCCAAATACATATGCGACGGATAAACGTGAAATGCTGAAAATGTTGAAAATTTATAAAATATGCAAATGTACGGCGAATCGTTCATATTGTCTCTTCAGGAACGCAGTTATAATTATGTAACTGCGAAATTGCAGCGTTCACAGTTAAAGCGCACGTTATACAAACTAACATTGCTGCAGATCATAAATAAATGTCAAATGTCTCTCGTTCCTCACTCTCTCTCTTTCTCTCTCTCTGTGCGCATCTCAGGACCACGCTATAATATACCACTACATAAGTCAAATATATCTGTTTCAACGGTAAACGTGTAATGTTGTTTCTGAATATGGTTTTGTGCTGTTATACGCACTGTATATTAAACGTTACGAATGATCTCGCATAGTTACAGAATCTTTGATAAATGTCATACTATGTGTACGTAGAGAATATTCTGACAATATTCTCTGTCTCTCTCTCTCTCTATCTGAACAAATGTCGTCATAACATCGTCCTAACGAGCAACGATGCTACTTTCCGTCAGTTTTAGGACACTCTGATTGAAGTACAATGGAAACAGGATATTGCAAAACTCATTAAGCAATCTTCTCTCCCCTGCATACGAATGACAAGCAACTTCCTTTTGCAGATTACGATTTGCTTTTGATTAACAAACGAGAGAGAAACGTCGCTCGCTTGAATGTTTTATTCAACCGGAACGCGCGCGTCGCGATACCTTCTCCGTCGCTGCGAACTCGCAGCTGCGGGCACCTCCGGTCGTCGAATCGATCGCGCCGGACGACAGCTTCGGAACGTACGCCGTCGCGTCGACGACTTCGCGGTGGTGGTGACGTTCGCCGCTGCAATCGAGATCCGCCACATATCCGTAGAGATCCAGGAAAATCCTCAGGGGTATCATGGCCGAGCCACCTTCCGGCTCGTGCGTCAGCAACTCGCACACGTATATCATCGTCTCGACCAGATTCTATAAACGAACGTGTGTAACATACACACGCACACACGTAACGTGAATTACAACCACGCGGTTAATGACATTATCTGTTGTACGTTACTTCGACGCCGGATTCCGTCCGCGTGAAACGAAGCGAGACATTGTTCCCTCGCGTAAAATGACATTAAAAACGCGACGATTCGTCTCGCGCGCACGTACGCGAAGAAATAGACGAAATAGAGTTGTACAAAAAAAATTGAACGATAAAAAAAAGAAGAAAAAAATCGTCACGCTTTATTATCCGATAAAAATTCCGTTACATTAGACACAATCGAACGTGATGAAGCGATTACTGTTTTCCGCTCGATCGAGCTCATCGTAACTCACATTTCCCAAAAATCCACAGGCGACCGCGAGAAATCGATACAAGTCGCAGTGCTCCTTATCCGGTGATAAATCGCCAACCGTAAGGAGCTGATAGAGGGTCGTCTCGGGTAAATCCAGCCCTCGCCAGTCCAGCAGGAGGTCTTTGTGCCGGATCTTGTTCGCGTGGCCGAATCTGTTGAGCAGGATCTTCAGGTAGCCGGGTGTGATGCCCGTGGGGTGAGCGAACGGTGGATACTCCAGTCTGTCCTGGCGTAGACAATATGTCCCATCCGAGATTGTTCGCGGTCAGTTACCAGTTGGATGGTCTTGCGATGACCACGTTCGGTGGTCATCGATAATGGCTCCGCCGTGTGTGTAAACGTAACACACGTACATACACGTTATGTACGCTTCATGCGGGGCGCTCGCTTGCTCGCTGTGGTTGTCGCGAACCGGTTTGCGCCACCAGACGCGCCCGTCCCGCGATATTTCCATCGAAACGTCTCGCTCCCAGGGGTGCAAATTACGCTGATATTTGTGCTCTTCCTCTTTCTCTCTCTCTCTCTCTCCCTCTTCTATCTCTATCTCGCTTATATTCTCTATCTCCCTGCAGGTGCGACGTACGTTGGAAATATCGCGCTATATAAGCAAGTGTCGCGTGTCAGCTCCTGCGCGCGGTGGCGCGCGATATGCCGTACCGATAAACGGAGGAATTCTGGTTAACAGTGATAACGATGACGCGTATACTCTCGCGCCCGTTAGAGTAGCAGTTACAAATTAGATCAAGCGCGCTGTAAATTAATCGTTGAAATATGCACGAATGTCGGAAAGAGAGTGCGCTAAATGTTTCAACGGAAGGGGAACGAGAGAGAGATGCGTCGCTTTAACTCCACCGGTGTGTAATTTAACGAAATTGAAAGCAATTTCGTGTTTGCGAACATATTCAGGTTGTAATATAATTAGGGAGTTATTTAATATGCGACATCAAACAGCTTTGGAAATAAGCTTTCGGAGTAAAATGACAGAATGGTGGAGTTAAGTAAGATGATTCTCCATGAGCGGAATAATACGTACGTACGTACGTATGTGTGTGTGTGTGCGTGCGCAAGCGCGTACATGCACGAGAGAAATGATGATACTCGATCTCTCGTACGTGTCAAGTAAAAATTGATGAAAGTTGTAAATTTTATGAGACATTTTATACGCATATGTATTAAAGAGAGAAAATTGCAGGTAGAATAATAAAACTCGACGATATAATTTGCACACGCGATATTACAAAGAACCTGATTGGCGGCCGGAATTAATTTCGGCAACTGTGATGGAACATGTGTTCATTTAATTGCATTATGCAAAAGTCGAAGTTTGCAACTTCATCGGTAACACACGAATAATAATAATAATAACAACAATAATAATAATAATAATAATGATAATGATAATAAATAGATGTTAATACAAGCAATAATAATACTGCAGTTAATATAATTTATGCAAAGAAGAGAAAGAGAAACAATTTACGCATAAAGCATCAACAAAATCGTTTTAAAATACAATATTTGCACATGGGCACTCGAAAATTATATAATCTACAATTTATATTTAACTCTTAAAGCTTATTTTGTATAAGCCGCGGATATAATATGTTTTAACTTTTAATTATCGATCAATCGCGCGAAAGATAAAGATCGCGCGCTCGCTTTATCAGTTTATAACTTCTTTTTAATGTTGTTATCGTACTTACTAGAATTATGCTTAAACTTATAATTACAGACATCAATTCGAAGAACGCGGCACGGGAAAGCTCCGGAGATGAACGCGCTTTACTTTGACTTACTCTCCTTCGCAAATAATATAATAATGAATATTTGCGCGCGCGCGCGTGCACACACACACACACACACACACACACACACACACACACACACACACACACACACACACACACGCATATAGGAGTCGAGCGCGATGCAATATATAAGTCGATTGGCGCGCGTGGAATTTTGATTAATTTTTACTTTGCGCATAAGCAATATTTTTTGAAATATTCTTTAATACGGGGCCTTGTAATATTTTAGATAAAAGTAATTGTGAAAAATACTTGTAAAGTTATACTGTATATACATATATGTTGGAATCGAAAGAGATTTCAAACAAAAATTATTTTAAACGCGAAAATCTTTTAGTCCGGGGCAAAATATTTACGCGAAATATAATTCCCCCTAACCTCTGAGAGCGCGAAAGAACAGATAACGATTAAATATACATCGACGCGTGTGCGATATGAAAGTTGTGTGTGAGACGAAGTTCTCGCGCGTATAGAGCTAAATTTTGGAACTTCTCGTGAGTTTCGAAACCTCTCTGTATTGGATTTTTTTCAAGGCTGAGTTTTCCGTTAAAAACGAAATTGCGCGCGCGTTGCGCGATGAATAATGGAGTCGCGGAAAGGTATAACGAGGGAAAAAGGAAATCGGCGAAGCTCGAGACGCTCAACGGAGAACGAGTGTGTTTGCGCAAAAAAAAAAAAAAAAAAAAAAGAGAAAGAAAGAAAATGTACTTTCGCCGGAGGCGACTCGTCGTTCGCCAACGCACGGAAATACGCGGCGGTCCATCGCAGAAGGTCACGAGGCTGCGTGCGAATCGCTGACTTCACGTAAACCTTCAGGATGCGCGGAAACGTCGGCGGTATATTTATTTGTTCGGCGCAGTAAATCCGTTTGGTCGGCAGATCTGACATCCTGAACACACACATACGAGGAGAGGATGAGAGTGAAGGCCAAGACAAGCGGAAGCGACAAGAGACAAACGGGAACGAGACACTGAGCGATTCGATTGACTCGCAAAAGCCGCTGCTCCGCCGACTACTTCTCTTGTATTCTTTCCTTTCTTTCTTTCTCTCTCATTCTTATCGTATCCCGCTTTCTTCGAGAAACTGTCGGTGGCTGCACAGGAAGCAAGCTGAATCGTGGTTACAAGAAAAGCTTTACATGCACGATTTCGCGTAACTTGACGAGAGAAGTTTTCTTTCTTATAAAAATAAAATAAAACAAAATAAGTAAGAAATTGAGAAAACTTTATACAGAACGCTTTACACACAATTTCTTTTATACCAAAAAAAAAATAATTTTTTTTATCTTAGTATTAAATTAATTTTCCGAAAGAAAATGATTTATTTGAATACGTGTAAACATAATTACTTGGCGAATAATCTATTGAGCCATCGTATCGTATTATATAAATTTTGTCGTAATCCGCAGAACCTCTTTCTAATTCATGGCAAGTTCGCTAACGTCCCTCTATGGGGAATTTAACACTCCGGTGAACTTAAACTGCAATAACCACGATCGATGAAACATTGAAAACGTACTTCATTTTACGAGGAGGAGAACACGCGTTGGGCTCTTTTAAAATTTTACCAACCGTTCGGTCGTTCGAGCTCTCCCACGTGTCGCTTTTAATATCATGTTCGTCAATTTCAATCTATTACAATCCCCGATGTATATGTGTACGTATTGACGTATACGTATATCTATAGTTTATTTATCGAAACAATTTCACGATATAACATTTTCAGCAATAGGTTCGCCTCCGGAAATGACGTAATCGTTTCCCGTTTTTTATATTTGAAATATTTAACCGGTGCAAATAACGAAGTTTTATATTCGGTTAATTAGACATCACATCAATTTGCCATTAATACGACGCGAATATATCAGAAATTTTACCAATATTAAAATACTAATTAAACTTTCCATTACCGGCTAATATAAAACTCCGGCGAAAATTTGTTCTGCAACAAATAACGGTTATATAATATATATATATATATATATATATATACAATATATTTACCAAAAGAGAGTGATAAAAATGTTCAGAACATACACAAGTGCGACGAAAAATATATCGTCGTATAAAAAGACTCGAAAAAATACGTGCTCGATATTATTTAACGTAACACAATCGGAGATTTCCGAGAATCGAATTCGAACACAAAACTGTCAAAACTTATTAATCCAATTAATACATTCAATAACGCGCTCGTGAAACTCGCACGGATGAGCTAAACGAATTTCGCGGATTTTTAGTTATTAAAAAAAATGGAACGTTTTGAACACCAACATCCTTCAAACGTCCGATCGGAAATGTCGCTCAGATGGCGCACGAATTAATTTGCTACCAAATTTGCACGTAAATGTTCCAGATAATATCAGATAAACTTGCGCGTTAAAAATGAGACATCGCGCGTCAATGAGCACGCGCGCTGCAGCACAGCGCAGCGCATTGCGCGCACGTCCGCACGCCGTCAATATTTTTACAAAACGCGATGAAAGCTCGATGAATTACCTGGAACAATAAGACCAATACGCCGACCGTCTCCGACACTCTCAATGGAATACAAATGGCATCGGGCAAACAACAGAGAGATCGACAGCTCTCTGGAAATCGAACGCCCGTCGCCGCGCCACGGTGTCCTCCAACGACGGAATCAATGATCGATCCGACCCCATTCCTCCCTCGCATTATTGCGACCCTCATTCTATTACCTATGCGTCGACATATATACATTTCTCGATACGAGAGCCTCCCTCCTCGCTTTTGTCGCGATGCATAAGTGAAACGCTCGTACCCGTAATTCAGCTCGACGCGCGTGTCTCTACCCGTGCACGACGTGCCTCTTCGCTCTCGCAGAAGTTCCGAATCAAATAATCCGGTTCTTTAATCCTCTTTTTTTTAGCTTCGATTCGATGACTTAATTAGGGATTTAGTAATAATTGACGTCGAACGAATTGGGAGATTAAATGCGCGATGAGTAAAAAGAAAAAAGGGACTGGATTTTCGCTTTAATTGGATGTAAATTAAAAGATATTTCAAGAGAAAAAAAAGCTCTAATCGCGCTAAAAAAAAAAAAAAAAAAAAAAAAAAAACAAAAAAATCAAAATCGAGCAGAGTAGATCAAAACAGCGCAAAAAATCGCAATTTTAACGCGCAAGTTTATATCTGCATTTTTCTTGTTGTCAATAAGTCGATAAAAAAAAACCGCAATATACCTACCTACGTGACGAGGTCGGATGNAAAAAAAAAAAAAAAAAAAAAAAAAAAGAGAGAAATCAAAATCGAGCAGCGCCGATAAAAACCGCGCACGATGTCTCATTTTTAACGCGCAAGTTTATATCTGCATTTTTCTTGTTGTCAATAAGTCGATAAAAAAAAACCGCAATATACCTACCTACGTGACGAGGTCGGATGAAAACGCCTCTTCTGATCGCGAGAAAAAAGTTCAAGTGTCTTCAGAAATAGACTATTGATAATCTTCAGCAACCAACGGTTCTATGATTAGAGTCTCTCGTAGCGGAAAAATTGAGAATAAATTTTCCTACGGAAATTTGCCTTCTTTGAATGCGCCTCCGCCTTCGTGTCTCCTTTTTCTTTTCAGACGATCGGTAGCGCATTTCCTCGCTCTCTTTCTCTCTCTCTCTCTCTCTCTCTCTCTCTCTCTCTCTCTCGTTTTCTCTCTTTCTCTCGAGGTACAGCTTGGAAGCGTAATCGCCGGAATAGTTTTCAATCGATCGATCGGTAGCATCGGCAGAGAGAGAGAGAGAGAGCCGCCGCGGATGCCGCCGCCTGCTGGCCCGCGTGCGCGCCGCCGCGGAAAAGAGCACACGCGCGCGCCACAATTCGCGATCGCGTTACGTACGCGCGTATCATCCCTTCCGCGCGCGCGTCGAATTCTCTCCTCTTCTCTCCGGGCATGAATATCGGCGGAGGCTGCTGCGGCTTCAAATAGCGAACGGAAGCAATTTCGTCGTCCTTCGGGAATGGCCTTGGCATGGCAGCCGCCATCGCCGCCGTCCCGCCGCATCAATCGTCCATTGAATGAAGCTCGAAAGGGTAGAGAGACAGGCTGCGGAGAGTAATAAACGTCGTGAAACCCATAAAATCGAAGTCGCCCTCGGTACATATATATCGCGTCATCTGCTCGACATCTTGTGACACGAGAAATGAAAAAAACAAAAAAACAAAAAAACAAAAAAAGAGGACGCGCGCGTCCTGCATCGCCGGGCGGATATTAATCGAGGGAGATGAATCGTCGTCTCTCGGAAACGCCGCGAGGTCCGTTCGGGATTCCTCTTGTTGCAACGACGATAGAACGTCAGGACCAGAGAGAAGACTTAGCAACCGAGACAGAGAGAGAGAGAGAAAGAGAGACAGGGAAAGAGAAAGAGAGAGAGCGTTCCGGCGAAATCGCGCGCTAATGGCGACGACGAGGGAAATTTATGTGCGTGAGAGGATTGCGCTGGCTGAATTATTGGGACGGTTTGGGGCGAACGTTTTAACTGAACCCGCTCCCTCTTCACGCTTAGCGTTAAGCAGAAAATAAATGTCCTGCCCGCGTGCACGTATCCGGGATATTGAAATTTTATTTGGAGGAATCTCGTATGTTTGCACATACATATATGTATATCCGCGCGATCTCTTAACTTCTTTGCGTAAAAATAAAACCAAAAAAAAAAAAAAAAAAAAAAAAAATGGATTTACAAACAAAAGAGGATTATTGTCTTCGAACTTTTAAGTCTTGGTAAAACCAATCTTAAACAATCGATCGAAATTGGCAAACACGAGCCGATTCTCCGCAGGATGTGTTTGCGCGTAATAAATACCAGTATTCAGTTCTGGAACATTTCGGTTTTAATTTAAATTTTTTTCTCATCTAATTCAATACTTAGCGAAGTGCCAAATTGAATCATTGAAATATTCTCTTACAACTGACAACCGTGTAAGAAAAACTTTTTTCATCGTGAGTTTTAACTTTGAAAATTGATTAAACATGCTCACAAACTTCTTTGAACAAAACCAAACGGGACGTTTGTGTGTCTTGTAGGAAGTTCGTCAACCTGATCGTCACGGTGAAACACAAGAAGACCTCGCCAAAACAGACGTAACTCAGCACGAAGTTTGGACAGGCGTTACATGATTCCACTCCCTGTCTAAACGACGATGCATTATCGTCGTTAGGTTTGACTGAGACCGATGACTTTTGACTTCTTCGTTTTCACGCGAACAATGCTAATGGCGACTTCTCCGTTCTTCGACCTGCTTTTGTCGAGTTTCCGTGCATGTAATTGCAAGTAGTGTACACGTATACAGTCGCGTTGGGGTCGGCGCGTTCACAGCGTACGTACGTACGTACGTACGTATGTATGTATATATGTATGTATATACAGCGCACTTCGAACGCCTATAGCCATAACTATAACAAGTAGTATGTGCTACAAGGTACCTTGGTGGCAGCGCATCTGATATCGCTGCGAGCTGGATAACGGCGGCGGCAGCAACAGCAGCAGCTCAACAATGAATAGACGGCGCGCGCGTAATGCATGCGGCCGGTAACAGTTGTTGTTGCACGAAAGAAGAGAACGAAACGACGACGGGGGTGGCTCTGATAACTAATATTACAAGAACGGAACAAAAAAAAAAAAAAAGAAAAAAAACGAGAACCAGGAAGTTTTTAAGTTTAAGACAAAATTGCCGCCAGCGAGAGGCAGGGATTACGCGGAAAGTGGGTTTTGCGAACTATACTATCGCCGCCTCATCTTGTTATTCTGTACTCAAGAGAGAAATTAATTTCGAACAAATATTCTTTGCAGATTACTTCTAAATAAATGTGTGTACATAAGTACTTAAAAAAAAAAATTTCTCTCTCTCTCTCTCTCTCTCTCTCTCTCTCTCTCTTCTGATGTTGAAATTAAAATCAATATTTTATTGCTATTACGCGCGGTGATTGCGCGCAAGTTTTGCGCATCCGCACGTGTGTGTACAAACTAGTTGAAAATATAAATTTTTTTATATCAGTGTTTAATTCCTGCGTGTATATATGTACACATATATACACGCTCAACCGAGCGCGATGAACGTATCGGGCCATTTGCGTAATTAATTTCAGTTAATATTCATCAAGGGAAGTTGAAAGCTGGAGAGCGTCACACACGCACAAAACGTTAATAAAATAATTACCAAACTGCGAATTACCAACGCGCATTATATTAGAGAGGGAGAACGCACAGCCGCAGCCTTCCCGTTTATATCTTTGCAACAAACCGAACCGAATTTATTGCGGCTCGCTATACGATAAATTATAATGCGCGCGCGGGTTACGCCATTTCGTATTTTATACATTCGCGTTCGGAATAGCCGCGAATAAGAGGGGGATTTAATTCCGCGCGAATAATCCGACACAAAATCGGGAGAGCGCGCGGAATTAGTGTTCATCCCGCGTTCACAACGCGACCGAAGGATTTTCGTACGTGAATCGACCATCAAGGCGGCTCGTTATTAGAGCTAAGGCTAATTATACGGGAGCGACTAAATCACCGAGCAATGACACCGGTAGTTGCGACCGGCACCTGGTGTAGCATCCAAGGTATCGTCGTCGTTGTCGTCGGCGCGCAGATTGCACCCGGTGAACGGTGGTAACCGCGAGAGAGAGAAAGAGAGAGAGAGAGAGAGAGCTCGGATGGACATCCCCCGACATAAAGCGCATTTGCATAGCGCGTTCCGTAGCGTACTGGCATAACTGGAATTTTTCCGCATTAGCATTCCGCCGCGCGCGCGTTACACCTGTCGACGTATATCGTGTACGGGAAAAAACGCGTTAAAATACTAACCCTTCTCTCTTCCTCCCGTTGCAAGGTATTTCAAAAAAATTTTATCAGAGACACACGCTCGACCTGTACGGTTTTTCATTCTTTTTTCTCTCTCTCTCTCTATTTCGCACGGTTGAGCTCGTACCGTCATACTTCTCGTATAGGTGTAAATTTGTCAGAGCGAAGGTTATTCATTCTTTGTCGAGAGACATTAACCAGTTTGTGTCCTTCTTTCTCGCGCCCCGAGTTAATTAATCAATTAGCTCCAACAATATTGTTATAAGAGCGGAGACGCGGAAATAAAGCGACTTTAGCGAATTAAGTACTCTCTCGCGAAATACAGATAAGAAATTTTCCGCTTTAATTGCGAGTAAATTTCTTCCTGAGAGAATCTTAATTAGAGGCTTAGTTATCAAGATTTAACCTTTGGCTGCGTAGCTCGTCGAATTGAATTTTTGCGATTACAGGCGGAGAAGAGAGCGAGAGAGAGAGAGAGAGAGAGAGCGAGAAATAAAGAGTAATTATCGTCCGTGTTATTTGTTACGTAAAGTAACGCGGCATGAAAAACTCGAACCATTTTCGCCTGTCACCGACACGCGACATCGTCCGACTGTGTGTGTGCGCGCACAGCCCGTCAAAGTTCCGACTCAGTCAGCGGATAAATTAGGCGACTTGACAGGGAGGTCTATAAGTGTGAAACACAAAACTCAAAGTGCCAACCACACAGATTCGACCGACGGCCCATTAGCCGCGTCTCTTCGTTCGGTACGTGGGAAATATCATCGCACATGAGTCGCGACGACCGTGAGCGGGATGAATGCCGTGTGGCGTGTCGTAGCGACACAGAGAAGCCGGGAGTCCCCGGTATAAGGTGGCGCATAATATACGTCTCTTGCCTGCTCTCGCGGTAGTTACGTGACCGGAAAACGAAAATAGATGCGCGGCGCCCATTTTCTGTCACGACGGTGCATACACGGCGCGTATGCTCTCGTGTGTAGCTTATCGCGCACACGTTTCCCCGGTCGAAGTAATTCCGCGTCTCGGGATAAGGAAAAGTCCCCTGATGGAGGCGGGCGGGCGGGCAGAGTTCAACAGCCTTCTTGGGACGCGTCGTCGTGCCGGAACTTTCGAAGAAGGCGAGATATCCGCTTTTGTGGGGAAAAATGCGCGCGATATACATATTTATACATATATATATGCTGCGAAACGGCACGTTGGAAACCGCCGGCTGATGTGCAAAAATTGCAACCTCGCCTATCGTGGATGTGTTCTCGGGTCGAAGGCTTTTTCGCGGATAGTTCGCGCGCGCGATACAACCGCGCGTATTTCGTCGTTTCCTCACGCCGGAAAACGCTTCCGATCGGTTTCCGAGACGAGTTCTCTTTCCAAATATCTCGGCGCCGCTCGAGAAAATACGCTCCCTCTCTTTCTCTCTCTATCTTTCGCAAGAGAATTTCCGCGTTGTCGAAGCTCAGCAACGTTTTTCTGAATATTTGCGAACTCGCTTCGGATATTCGCGAGATTAAGGAGATTGAAGTATTACAGATTACGATCAAAATATCACCGTTTCGATTCTTACCTCGAATCGATAAAAATGTAAAAAAAGAAACACGCGATTTAAAATTCACCATCGTTGTGATATGACAGCGGTCAAAAAACGAGAACGAAAAAGAGTCAAAAACGAGCACAATTGAACGAATAATGAATAATGGGAACGGATTAGGAGTTTCGTCCGGAAATAGAAGGCAATGCGCCCGCAGTACGTCATACGTGCACGAAATGCGGGCGGTTTGTGTGTGCGTGTTGTGTATTTGTAATTCCAGTTAGAACGTGTGTATACATAACGATACAAGAGACAGGATGTTTCAAAGCGTGCGTGCGAGAACCGAGGGATTTAACCCTATGGCGTATAATTCGTACGTATACATTAGATTCACATAGACAATGCGCGAAATTAATCGAGCCGGATGTGCGCGTGCGCGCATCGCCGTACAATGAAATTTATACCTCTCGGTAATGAATGCAAAATTGCCACCCCGGTACTTATGATCGACGCGCTGCTGAAATTCCGATGAACGTCGTATTAGTGTTATATACCGCGCGTGTTACACACACGCTAATAACTGTTGGACTCCGTACACGCACACGTCGGCGGCGCGAAGAGACCATTAGACTGATTTAACGACGACGGGGAATCATTTATTCGCGTTTGTTGGCCTCGGACAAGAATCATTTGGCCGCAAAACGATATAATCATTCTGTTGTCACAAGCAACAAATGATATTCATTGCGCTGCAGTGCGCCCGTTGCATATTTGCAAAACAATCAAACGAAATAAAAAAACGTTTTCGAAGAGAGCCGATCGTCCTTTGATAAAACAGCCAAAAAAACACTAGATTTTTAAGAGAATCTCGTTATTGGTCGGCGAACGTTAAAAAATTTGTGTTTTAATTACAAATTTAATTTTTATTTACAAATTTCGTATTCGACGTTGATGCGGCATCGTTTTATAAAATTTATTTACGCGCGCGCGTATTTTATTCATAACATTATGTTATCGAGAATTATTCAGACAATAAAAGTCCACTTCTACATTTTGGAAATGATACTTCATATTTGGCAATAATAAAATGTAAATCGACGCGAAGATGAGTTTTATTTCCACATCGCAGATGTAATTCGAAACGACGAAAAATAACAACCGCGTGTGCGTTATTACTTAGCGAGCTGCGAACGTTCGGATATTATGAAAATACAAGGATCGCGAATCTTGAAACGAATTCGCCGTCAATCCGCTTGAATGGCAGGTAATATAACGAGAAACAAAGGAAGAGAAAAGCGAGATAATCCCTTCGTACGGTCGAGTAAATTTCGAGGTTCAATTCTCGAGGGCTGACCAACGCGGTGCTGAATTCGCGAGTTTGCACAATCCGAAGCATTACAAAAAAATAAAAATTAAAAAAAAAAAATAGACTGCTTTAAAACTTTCCACACCCGTGAATATTTAAAAACATTGTATCGTGTAAAAGAGAGAGAGAGAAAGAGAGAGAGAGAGAGAGAGAGAAAGATTTGTACACAAAATTTCAAGAGAAAGTTTCGACAAATAAATCGCGCAACAGCGTCGTATATATGTATGCGTGTGAAAATTACAAGTGTGTGCATTGTGTTTAACTTCCATAAAATCTGCGACTGAAATGTATCACTTTTAAATAGAAAAATTATCACACTCTCGAACTGTGATATTCATCAGTGCGCACACACACATTGCACACGCCGTTATACATCAGCGGTTGAATAATAAACATTTTGCAAAGAAGAGAAGCGTTGCGATCGCGCGTAATTCGTGAGAAAAAAAAAAGGCGAGAGATTTTATGTCAAGCTAAACCGCGCGCAGCTCGAAATCCTCTCTCTCTTTCTCTCTCTCTCTCTCGCTAAAGTAAATTTCAGCGTTAGATCCTCCGAGGAATCTTTTGTGTCAAACTTTCTTTTTTCCTGTTTTCCTTTATTTTTTTTTTTTATCGTTCCCTTACCTCATCCGATGTGCTCCGTTTTTCTTTTTTTGCCGCGTGAATTTGTGTAGTTACGAAGAAAACAAGGGGAAACAAGTTACGCGCAGCCGAGATACCAAAACGCTCGGCGTTTTACTCTCTCTTCATTTCGAATTGAGAGAATTTTTCATCACCTCGGAGACACAAGGGCGACGCGCATATTCTCGCCTACGATCACGTTGTAAACTCGAGATGTGTGGAGTAGCGACGCTCTCCTCGTCTATGTGTGTGCGTGTGTCCGATAATTATTTTCCACTCTGATCAGTGTGTGAAATCAGCGTGTGGAAAAGGCTAACGGATAATTAAATATAATATATCGCTTGTCTCTTACTTAGACCTTGTGCTCTTTTGGAGTGTTATAAAAGTGTAAAATCCGATCAACCTTTCCTTCCTTCGTCGAGCACCGTCGTGCGTCGAGGTCGCGGCAAAACAAAACACTCTACGAAACTAACAAATTTACGTCGTGTGATGTCAATATATGCAATAGTTATTATGCTATAAAAAATTAACAACAACAGTTTCTCGATTCGGGACTATTGTGAAAAGCGTCGTGCGCGACGCAAAATCGCCACCAATTTTTCACCTTTCACGCGAAAAGACTCGCTCCGCAAACACACGACGATAACTAACAAGGAGAGCGGCGCGCGCTAAGTTTTAAAAATGAATTAAACTCACCCGTTATATATATACATGAGGATTACAGGTCTCGAGACGCGCGGTAATGCGACAAAAGTAGTCACGGACTAAGAAAGTTCATTAAAGTTGAATTAGCAAGATTTGCCGTCTTAAAAAAGGTCGAAAATAAATTTTAATCAACCGTGTAATGCTAAAGAAGTGCATTGTTTTCTACACGTGATCCTATCAATCTAACGATCCTATCGGAAAAAGGCGTGTGTAAATAATCACAATCGATTCTCTCAATATTGATTGTTGCCGCTTTTATCTTGACGCTGATTGGACGTTTCTCGAATGTTTCTCGATTCACGTCGTACAAATCAAAAGGCACGGTAGTGCCTTTTATACGCAAAAATCATGCAATTGAGAAGTGAGATTTTCACGGAGCAATATCTCAAGAACGACTGAATCGATTGTTTCATTTTCATTCAAATCAAATCTCGTTTTAGTCTCAATCGCTACAAAACAAAAGTATTCTTGCGTTTTTTTTACTAGCACAACACAGGTGCGCGCTATTATTGTTTTTATTTTAACGTGTATGTAATGTATGTCAGTGAACACAACCTGTCACCGCAATGACAGCTATATGCGTCTTACAAACCATATAATACACATTAGAGAGATGTCAGAAATAACGCACATACACGTAAAAATCAAAATCAAAAAATAGTGAGAGAAAGGAGTGAAAAAACAACACGTGACTGACAACACGTATACAAATCCACTCTCAAAACATATTTTTCCCCTTCATCGCTTTTCCCATCACTGAGTATGATTACAACCGAAAGTGCGTTAGCGCGAGATGAATTTATATCAAGTAAGTCTTTGCACATGCGTAAAGTAAGGAGTGAGGGAATAAAAGAAGTATACGTTTTGGGAGGTTTGACTGTATTATATATAATATTCTATATCTATATATAATACACACACACACACACATATACCGTAATCACGTGACCAAAGTCAGTGACTCTGCCGCGATCGCGCGACCGAGGTCACTGACCTCGCCAAGGTCGCGCGGCCGAGGTCAATGACCCCGCCAAAATTGCGCGGCCGAGGTCAGTGACCTTACTGTAGTATGTATAATGCATATAATACAATATAAAATATAATATTATAAATATATAATAAATTATATGTATAATATATATTATTTAATGTCATATATAATGTTATATATAATATTAATTACAGTCACGTGTTGTTTTTCCACTCCTCCTCTACTATTTGTTGACTTTGATTTTCATACGTTATTTCTGACATCTCTTTAATGTGTATTATATGATTTGTAAAACGTATATACTAGCTATGGCGTATGGGTATAAAGGGCCCCCTAGCCAATATCACACCGAACCGAACCGTATATACTAGCTGTCATCTCGGTGACAGGTTCACTGACACATCACGTTAAAATAAAAACAATAATAACGTGCGTGTAGCGCGCACCCGTGTTGTGCTAGTGTAATTTAAAAAAAAAAAAAAAAAAAACATGCAGCTAAATTCTCTAAATTGCCAAATGATAATCTGATCGTATTCGATGAGAAAAGAGGAAACGCGGAATCGTCGGGCAATACGCAATATCGTACGCAAAATCGGTTTAATTAACTGCAAACAAAAGACTGTACTTACAGTTGCGCTTTATTACGTTATTAACAAAATATCCGAGCGAGTTTGCTTATTTGGTACACGTCATTTATTTAATAAGCTTTCATTATTCCGGAAAAACGTAACAAACGCTAATTATATTTAATAAAGTGAACAAGCGTTAATTATCCTTTGTTATCGGAGCACAAACGTAGCGCGCCAACGAACGTTCTTTTCGAAACTTCGTTAACTTTCGTTTCGTATACACAGTTTGTTTTCCTCTTCGTCTTCGTCTTCGTCTTCCTCTCTCTCTCTTTCTCTCTCTCTCTCTCTCTCTCTCTCTCTCTCTCTCTCTCTCTCTCTCTCGGTCAATTCTTCTACTTACACGCGATAAGAATGCTATTTTCGATATTATCTCCCGTTAACGACGAGAGTAAAATCAGCAAACTTGTATTTTACAAACAGGTACAATTATGTGTGATCGGCTTATATACGAATCGAGAAAAATAACTGCGCACTCTCTGCTTTTTAACAAAGAGAAAAGAGAAGATACTCTTCATTATAGTTTGTTTCTTTATTTTGTTACAATGCCGATCGTATATTTTTCTGATAATACACGAGCCGACTTGAAATTGGCGGAAGAGGAAGGCCCACGTGCGACGATACTTTCCGCGAGATAGTGTCGATACGTTCTTAACGCAAACGTCGAGAGAGAGGGAGAGTTCATCATTTATCACGACTTATCTCACATTTCAACGACTGAAAGATTCGCTCGGCGAATCGGAAATCGAAGAATTCCTTACCGTTTTCTTGCCGCTTTTTATAGATATATACTGACTACCGCTACAAAGAAAGAAAGAAAGAAAGAAAGAGAAATTAACGAAGCCATTTCTTATTTGCGGATATGCTCGATCTCGGCGCACGAAACCGACTTCATTTCAAACTCAATTGTTACAATTAATTAAAAAAAATACTAATACAGTAAAAAAAATCACACAAAAAATATATTAATCTCAGAAAAAGTGATTTAAAATTTAAAGAGCCCGTGATGAAGCGAGTTCGTAATAATTTTGTGTATCTGTAATCGCCTGATGTTGCTCATAAAGCGTACATTAATAACGTGCTAATAGCGTGAATCGCGGTAGTCGGGGAAAAATTGCTCGGTGTCGCGAAGAGGGAAAGGAATCGACCGACGCGAACAGAGCGGTGTTTAAGCACCTTGCAATAAAAGGTTTTCTGTCGTTTTTTGCGTAGGAAGATTAAAGCACACCTGTGCGGCACACAGCCCGCGTGGTGGTGGTGCCACGAAAGGGCTGCGCTGGAGGAAATCGGTCTCGAGGCGGCATTCGTTACCGTTTTATTTGTTTCAGCCGGGGGTCGGCGGAGAACACGATCGATCCTACCAAACGGCGACGACGACGGCGTCGCAGTCGCCGCCGCCGCTGCCGCCGCCGCCACTGCCGCCACTACCGCTACTCTTCCTCTTGGTATCTCAGTAACTTTGGCCGGTTCTACCTACCTACCCGTATACCAACTCCCCAATCGATACTCGACCCGACGACGAATCGTCTGTCACGATTCGACCGCCGTTATTCTCTATTTCCGAAAGACAATGATGAGAGTGACGAGAGGATTCGTTGTTTACAATCAGTCTGTATTGTTCCTCGTCTAAAAGCCACGATTGACAAGATTTCTGCTTGATTTCCGCTCTCGCCTTCCCATCTTGAGAAGTAATTATCGGGCACAAACAAGATATGATGCAGCTTCATCGGATGTTACAGCATGCTAATAGGATATATGGGTTGTTGATGACGCAATCGGAAGAAAGATGATTCTATGCGGATGAACAGAAAGACGGAAATCGGATCAGAATTGAATGAGATTTGTAGATGAAGGAAAACAAATTGTATCATTTCCGATCTATTTTTTCACTTATATAGAATTGTCACGAGAAGCTTTCTTGCGCTTGTTTTCTTTTTTTTTTTTCAACCGGATGTATAACTGCTAAAAACAACTACGCGCGTCCGATTATTTTACCTCTCGAAAGGATGTTTTTTTTTATTTCTTACCTTCTTTCAAGATAGAAATAACACCGGCGAAAGAAACAACAGACGTTTTCAACTTCCCGTGATCGTAAAACGAAAAATAATAATAAAAAAAAAAAACTTAAATAAAAATCATCGTTCCGCTTTCCCGCAATCGTAACAAGTTTCCCTTTCGCTTCTCGAAGCGTGACGTAGTGGTGTGTATCTTTCGATCATCGCGAGCGATACACGAATCCATCATGTTTCCATCGTCGCGCGTCTGTCTCTCTTTCTCGGCGTCGGGCCTCGGTCATAAATATCTCGAAAACGATGCGCGCGCGCACCGACAGGTGTATCAGGCAAAAACAAAGAGGATACAGATACGCGCGTAGATTCACGGGCGTAGATTCGCGAAAACCGATCTCGCGTATATTCGCGGCCGCAAAACAGTGAGCGAGCGAGCGAGCTAGTGAGAGAGAAAGAGAATCGCCGCGCGCGGTGGCAGCGGCAATTTTGACGATAAAGCGGATCACAGGGCGATTATATCGAACGTTTGTTCCCGTCATGGTATAACATTTAGTTTCACGGAGTTCCGGGATTAGCAATGGAGAGAGAGCCCGCGCCGGCGGCGATATGCTAAACCGTAATCGATCATCGCTTTCCGTCGAAATGAACCTCTCCGCGCGCGCGTCTCCGGCGTATACGCAGTAGCCCCGGCTTATGCACGTTCGGCTGCGCGTTTCACGCCGTGTTTGACACATCGACGTACATATATATACACACACGCGAAGCCAGCTGCGCCTCGCGGCCCGATAACGAATCGATGCGAGTACTCGAGAGTTTAGCAGCCGGAGAACTCGCGTCGCGATCTCGCCGCACGCGCTGTACCTATATCCGTTTCGATCATTCCGATTTCGCTGATTACAAAGTCGCGGGCACAACGACCTCGGAACGCGCGCGCGCATCTGATCGAACGAGCATGATAACGTTACGCGAGCGCCGTGGTGGTAATCGCTCGTGTAATTGCGCGATCAATTTTCTTCCACCTACGCGCGCGTACCGGAGCGCAAGTTCGCACTGCATACGAAAATGGAATCCGATCAAGATATCCTGACAGTTTGATTGTAATATTGAGTAATTTTGTTATTCGCGGAGAAAGAGAGAGAGAGAGAGAGAACACTTTGAAAGCAAATTTCTTTTTCTCTCTCTCTCTCTCTCTCTTTCTCTTTCATTCATTCTCTTTTCTTTTATCACTGCAATGCTCAGTTTTGTAAAAATTATATCTTCGCATTGAAGAGTATAATCCGATTATTTTAGCCGCGCGTGTGTTCGAAAATTTGCACGTAATAAAATAGAATTGCGTATATAATAGGGAGAAGATAAACAGCGTATCACAGTTTCGTGTTTCAATTTACGTGTCAATTATCATTTCCTTTCTGGAAAATGAGTTCAATGATTTCGTTACAGAATACGGGAAAAAAGATTGAAATTAAACCCCGATATATACACGCATTACCTTTTTCACGAAGGTTTAACTCTTCAGCAATTTAATAGAATTTTAAAATCGTCGTACTGGCGGAGCGAATGAAAGTATCTTCTCCTCTCTTGCGAAAATGTTGCAATATTTATATTTATTGTGTCTTATTTATACCGTGACCTTTTTTTGAGGAATTCTTGTACCGCACCGAAAATGAATCATTCATTTCGTTCTTTTGTGCGGGAGAGAAACTATCGCGTAGGATTGCATTTTTCTTTCCGTTTCTTTAATTACTACGTAAAACGCGCGCGCGCGCGCGCGCGAGCATACACAAAAGAGAGGCACGAAAGGAAAAACAACCGTCGGTCGTGATTCCACGACGGTTGAAAACCTCCTCCTCCCCCTACGTTGCAACTTTTCTTTGAAATTTAATTACAAGCAGTGTTTCAGAGCTAACAATAAGTTTAAAACACATTTTTGCTTGGAAGCCTCCGCGCGCTGAAATTTACTGTATAAATACATGTGTATGAATATATTTTTAAGAAGACACCTCTTATGTAACGGAAGTTTCTCGTGTCTCTCTTTCGAACTAATGACAACTTAATTGTCGCAAGTCTCTGGATTATTTTGTTTGTGAATAAGATTTAAACGTAAAATCTATTTTTTTTTTTTATTTTACATTTTCTATACACGCACACACACACACGTACGTACGTACGTATCCAACACCAATAGTAACACATTTCCAACAAAATTGAATTATGGTTTCTGAAATTGCACGCGGATATTATTCTAATGCAGAAGCTGCATTCGCGCCGCATTTCGCGGCGAAGTCAATGTAATTTATATTCCAGTGAAATACGAGCGACATGAAAGTCGACGTCGTGTGATGGCAAGTCTTATCAGAAAATCCGATAAATAATGTGTGGGGCCGGCTTTGCATAAATACATAAACATATCTGTATATATACGTATAAACTCCCGTTTCTAATTTTTTAAAAAATATGTATCGCAATGACGCGCGCATGTGCAATTTTAATTACATTAAAACTAATTAAAATATAACAGGAAACGCTTTGATAGCGTTCAATCTCTTGATAGCGTTACGCATTTGAAAAGGTGTAGATTTTACTCGCCGCGTAACGAACTGCGCGCGCTTAACGTATGAAAAATAAAACCCATAGAAAACGAAATCAGAAAAATCGACTGGATTTACTGGAATTCATAAAAGTCTTGCAAAATTAATCGAGGATTGGAGATTTGCGACACTTCGACAAGAAATCGCATTTCACATTTATCGGGATTAGTTCGTTTGAGGCGTTTTTACATGCCGCGCTGTGCTTTTTTTTTTTTTGTTCGCGTGACAATGCCAATACGGAAAATTAGATTTCCACAAAGAACGGAAAGCCGAGCGCTCTGCGTCGTCGCGGAGAGATCGCATTGTTTTCGTTTTTGAAGTTTAATCCTGCGGGAGGTCATTAGATATTCCCAGTGCATGGGCGTTGTATTCTCGTAAGTGGAACGAGGTGACCAAAGAGTATATAAAGCGACGCGCGGGCGGCTTTTAAAGGACGCGACGTACATATGCATATGCGCCATTCCTCCAATTAGTCGTTTATTATTCGGAATTGTTCTGCGGCGTAAAGCGCACGCTCATAGGACCGAGCTTGAAATTGTAATGGAAGAATGTAATTTGCGGTAAATACAGAGGTTGAAAAAATTACGACAAATCTCAAAAGCAACCGCGAGAAAATTAATTACAACGATGTGCTTATGGAGAACCGTTGTAAAATCGTAATAACTTTTTACGTTCTTCGCGACAATTGCGTAATTTAACGTCAATTATTGTAATTATTTTCTGGAAAAAATAATACATGTCAATATATATAGATGAACACATTTGTTCGATTATAGGATACATATTAATTAAGCAATTTTTTTTATCAATACTTTTTGAATTGTCGATGATTTGTTCGTTAAGTAAATAAACAAACTAAACTATTTTTCGCATTTACAATAACGCCGTGCAAAACTATTTATAAAACAAGATAAATTACATAAATACATGTTGTATATTTGATAAGTATTTTAATAAATATAATATAAATCCCGTTGAAACGCGCTAAATGCGCGCATTAATCTGGTTTTAATAAATTGAATGATCGATATGATTTAAAATCCTATATTTTTGGTTTAAATTTGTAATTACGTTTCAACAATAATCTGAGTTCACACGAGTGCACAAATAACGGAAAACCAGATCTGTGCTGGTTATAAAAATACTCTCAAAATAATATTTCAGATTCCGTTCTACGTCATTGAGCTATAGCGCGGAATGCGCGCGATGTGTGCCCGGATTACTAATCTTAGGATTGCCCCCGTGCTTGGAGAGCACGAGTAAACGCACGATGAATTTTAATTGCGCGAAATTACTACAATGCCGCGCGCATTGTATACTACAATTACAAGATAAGCGAATAATATCGCTTGAAAAACAAACGCGCGCGCGCGCGCGCGAGCGCGCATGGCATGCATCGCGCGCATAATGACGGTATCTATTCGGAGAGGACATCAAAGTATGAATTGTATGCAGATTGCGGATGAACGCACGAGCGCCAATAAAAAATGCTGATGCTTCAACCGTCAGCGCTCGGGAATTCGTCTAGTGTCATCGCGATTGTCACAAATGTACCGTGTACGCGACGATAAATGCGTTCTCTTGCGAGAGTTAAAAAAAACAAAAAAAAAAACAAAAAAAAACGTGGTAACAAAAGAAAAATTCGCAGAAACGGACGACGTAAGGTCAAAGCGACGTCAAGGAAAGTTTGACTTGGAATTGAGCGAGGAATTTATATTTATATCTGGTATACATTTCGCGCGCGCGTAACACATGGCACCGACCGCGTCACCCATATTTCACCGGCGGTCTAAGCGGGTTCGTGTGCGCTGCAGATGTTGCGTGTGTGTGATTCATACTAGGAAAAGCTCGCAAGTAACTCGCACAAGGTAGAATTTCCGGCCACGGCCCCGGCCTGGTTTTACGCGCGACGCCGCACCGGACGCGTATATATTTTATTTCGCGCCGACCGGCGCAGACCGGCGCGAGATGGACCCGCCATATAGAAGCGGACATATGAGGCCGAGATTTTACGAGTCGATACGTGTGTACGTGTGTGTATGTGTCACATGTGTGTACGCGCATTGGCACACGCGGCCTGGCGCGCTATCGGGGTTAACTGCGGTCCGAACGCAATTTATTCTCATCTCGAATGGCGCGCGCATTTCGCTTCGTTGCCACGAACGCGCCTCATCGCAAGTGCGGCGGCGGCGACGGCGGCGGCGGCGGTGGCCGGGATCCCGTAGACGATGTATATCTCGCATCAGGAACGGAAATCGCGTTACAATTGCGCGCGCAAGCTGGAGATTATGATATAAGCGATGAGGAGCACATACCAGGCGCGAATAAAACTGCGGACTGAATGTAAAAATGAGCTATAAACTATGTGTGCAGAGCGTATCGCGTTCCAAACAAGAAAATTCGTGTTCGACCGCGCCATAATAAAGCCCGGGGATATTTCACCACGTCGTTTCGCGGCTGTTACGAACGGTTTGCGCGAGAACGGGATTTATTTTCATCGCTCAACGCTCCGAAAATCGTTCGCACGCGCCGCCGCAACGTTGCGTCGCGATAATGTCGCGCGGATTCAACCTCCTCCTCCTCCTCCTCCTCCTCCTCCTCCTCCTCCTCCTCTACTCTCCCATTCCCTCCTATTCCTGGAAAAGCTCGCAAAATGTCGGTCGGTCGTGGTACCCGTTATACGCCCCGCGGATCCCCCGAAAACGCGATGAACGCGAACACGCGCGCACGGGATTTACGTGTCCCGGGATCTGCGATAAACCCGCCCAGGGGGGAGATAATGCGAAAATTTACGAATAATCCGGCACGACGACCCGACAAATTGGAGTTTTCCGTAAAAGGGGGCTATAATCGTTTCACCTTTAAATTTCCATGCGTGAACTATAGTTCAATATATGCACTGTATATATATAAATTCGAACAACAGACCAAATCCGCACAGTAAACTGGTGAAAAAAAAACTTCTATCTACACGCAGTAAAAAAATTCTCCATATTTTTGTAAACAATATAAACATTCACTTCATGCACCATTTGTCGCAAAACGCAGTATCTCGTGTTTTTTTTTTTTTTTTTTTTTTTCAGGGGAACGAACTACGATATTTGCCGACGGTTATTTAAGCCGATTAACTTAACCAAAAGGTAGATAATTTATGATCTTATTTATGGCCTTAATTTTTTATTCCGCCAACGCGAGAGGATTAAAGCTCAAACGCGTATATATTTAAACGCTAACTCGCGCTCGGTGTACACGAGCCTTTGGCTCGTTGCTGAACGTGAAGCGAACTTGGAAGCTCCTGACTGGCTAAAAAACATTCCGCGCCCGTGTTATCGTTTGCACGTGGTCCGTAACTATCATTTAGCACGGATAGCAACGCATTACTACGGTAAACATTTCGCGTGGGGGAGAGCACGTGGGAAATTTGCGAATCCATTGCGCCAAGTAGTTTCGAGAGCCGCCACTCGATTCAACGTATCACTCTAATATGAGAATAAACGGAAAACGGAACTTTCTCCCCTCGATGTTTCATTTGCCAGGAAGCAATTCATTAGGCCTTTATCGTTTATTACGAAACTCTAATTTTAACTTCAAAAGAGAGAGAGAAAAAGAGAGAGAGAGAGAGAGAGAGAGAGAGAGAGAATCGCACATTTTGAAAAATTCTTTTGCGCAAATACAAAATCTCTCCGTAATATTTTCAATTGTTAACATTATGTATGTTTATTTTACACACAATTAAGATAAAATTACATTTTATAATCAAGATAAAATTATTTTACGATATACTGAACTATTTTTTGCAATTAAGATAAAATTAACGCGACTTCTAACAGTATAAATCTGAAATAATGATCTAATAATACTGTTAAAAATTTAAGAAAAATTATATATTTAGTAATTTATAATTTACGTACGATTTATATATGCACATATATTTATACGTAAGTCGATCTTTATAAAATTACCGAGTCAGAGAAACATTTTAAAACAAACACACGAGCGTATCCCTTTCATCTGTCTGTAAACAATGTTCAACATCTTTCATGCAATTCCGCTCAATGCGGGATATCTTTGATAGAAAAGTTTCCAACTATTCACTCGCGAATTTTCCATTTTCGTGTACAATAATGCGCCGCCAATCAAGTGCCGCATATAACGTTAAAAAACACGTCGCAAAAAAAGAGCGTTTGATGGACGTTCGGTCGATATCGGTGGCGTTAATTGCTGCTCGAATGAGTTTTAATTGACGGGCGGACGCCTCATCAGCATCGTAGCAGGAAACGTTGAAGCAGGTGGTAAACGTTGCCGGGGAAAAGGAAAGAGAACGGTGATGACGACGACGACGACGACGACGACGACGACGACACTTCGTGTCGGTTACTAACGAAAAGTTTCATCACGCGGTGTCAGCAAATCGTGCTTCATGGGCGCATTGCGCAGCATCCAACCTCCGCGACATAAAATGGCCCCCGTAAATCTTCTCTCCCATCGAAGATGGAAAAGAGAGCCGAGTAGCCCATCGGTCAAGCCAACTAACGTTGTTCGTTTTGAAATATGCACGGGTTTGCGCTAATAGACGATAAAGATCTCATCTCAAGTGGCGCTTTTTTTCTCTCTCTCTCTCTTTCTCTTTCTCTCTCACACACACACACACTGAGCGCAGGATGTCATCACACATTTTACAATCCTTTTTAAGGAATATATTTAACTTTAGTTTTTTTTTCTACGCTCATTACAAAGTAAAATATGTTCGAGCTAAAATAATTCATAGCGTATAGCCCGAAGCTTGCATAGCAAAAATTTCCGTTTAACTTTTCAAGTTAATGAGAAAAGAAATGCTAAAAGTTTGAAAGTTGTGCCGATATTTTAAGTATCGGAATGTCTCGCATACATTTAATAAATTTAATTGATACTTAAAAAAAAGGTGTCTTAATTAGCAAGTAGAACATATAGTACACATATATATATATCGTGTGTGTGCTTCTTATTTGCAGCGTATAACGTATTAAAACTCCCAAATCGATTCAATCCAGTTACGCGGCACATTCGACGGAATTCGCTCACGTTAATTATCGAGCAAGAAGTCCGCTAAATTTGGGGTTAATTGATTGTGTCATCCTTTCCCCACTAAAGGTTTTATCTCGCGCGGGAATAAAAGAACATTAAACGAGCGTTAATAAAAATACGGTCCATTAAATATCGACACTATAGTAATAAAATACCTCGTAATAAAACTGTTTCTTTTTTATCTCCGATCTATAAAAAATCTAATAGCGCGCAAAATAAAACACTTTAGATGTAATAAATACTGATTGTGTTAAATAAAAAAAAAAATCAACTTTTTGCAAGAAAGAAACCTGAAACATCTCCACGAGAATAATACTTTCGCAATAAAACACATTTATGTGAAAGCTGACATTTTAGAGACTTTAGCGGCATTAAATTTTCATTAAATATATATATCACGATGAGCGTGCGGAATCTTTTACAACGATCTCCAACAACGAAGGACGTAGCAGCCTACATACGATGACGTGTATTCTCTCTCTCTCTCTCTCTATCTATCTATCTATCTTTTTCCAATCGACACGATTATACAGGCGGTGCTTCTTAAATTTTCCACAGCATTTCGAAGAGCCCGGAGCGTGTTCGGGGTATATTCGGGGAAGCGTCGATTGACCTTTGGTCGATGTAAGTCTGTTCGCTGAATCTTTGATCATTCTCGAGGTCGAGTGCCATCGACTGGTAGCGAACCCATCTCGTCGTCGTCCTCGTCGTCGTCGTCGTCGTCGTCGTTCTTTATTAGGTCGCCCTTTTTGGCGAGACCAGAAGCGACGTTTTAATCCCACCCAAGTACATACTACTCGGGAGCGCTCTTTCTCGGGTGCGCCTCTCACGGAAACGTATAAGAGCCGAGGACAATGGCGTGCGAAAGGAAACGCTTTGATCCGCACACACGTTTTTTTTTTTCAGGGTTGTCTCCGCCCGCCCGAATAAACCGACGGAAGACTCGCGCGCTCTCTCTGTCCGCAATTACGCGCTTAGAGACAGAGGAGAGGGATTAAAAAAGGCACTCTCTTCTCTGACTCGTTGAGAGACGTAATTGTTTACGAGTTATTACGTTCGTTGCGTCATCGCGAGTGCGATATGTTCGAGGTAATTTGCGCGCGCGCGCGAGCTACTGATATATCAAACGCATTTCCTCATCAAAATATCTCATTTTCGTCCGATAAAACGCGCACACGATCCGTACACAAGCTTTATCTAACCGAGCTCAAAGGCGAAAATCGATCCATTGACAAAAGAGATTATTTGTCACGTTACGAAAAAGAAAAAAAAAAGGAATCCCGATCGCATCAGCGTTCATCATCCTCTTTCCTTGTGCGCGAGGTCGACTGGTTCGTCCTTTTGGGAGAGGAGAAAGGTTACCGAGCTCTTGAGGAGAGTACTAAAAGCGCGTTAATCAGAAACACTTTCAACATTGGCTGCGCACACATATTTGCGCGCGCGCGTGTCTTTGTGAAAGCGGACGACGACGACGACAGATTGCAGATTGCTCATCAGAGAGACTGGTCTGGTCTCTCGCCCTAATGACGCCTCGTTGAGGCTTGATTTAATTTTCGACGCGTATATAGTCGAGAGAGAGAGAGTCTTCGACACACTCGCAAGAGAGTATGCTCTCGACGACGGGCTCAACTCCTCCGGATAGTTCGTGGCTGCAGCAAAGCAACTTCGTACGTACTCCCGTCTCTATCGAGAGAGAAAAAAACTCTGAAGTCAACTGACGTTATCAAAGCACGAAACTAGACTCGGAAATGAAACAGAAATTCAAAGAACGTGTATGTACGATAAAGATACGTAAGTTTTTCGATCGACTCGAGGAAGAATCTTTTTTATTTTTTTTATTTTTTTTATTTTTTTTTTTTAAACCATTCCGCGATCGTTTACGGCCGATAAATAACTCGACGAGTAAAAACCATACTCGTCAAAAGTAACTTTTAATTCGAGATATTATCGTGAAGTGGTTTGCAGAGAGGGAGAAAGAGATCAACACGGCTCTTAAACACCATCAGGCAGACTATATAGAATCGATTCGAGTAGCTCGTAATTATCGTAAAGTACAGTTCAAATCAATCTAACTTCGCTCGAAACTGCCGTGGGATGAGATGAGGCGAGATCGGTTCAATATCTCATAATTATCGCGAAAAGAGAAGCGTATATCCGCGCAAGCGTGTTCCATGTGTGTCGTGTTCGTTCGAGATCGCAATTGAGGTAAAAACATCATAAATTTCGGAGCAATCTCGACAGATTTCTCGATAGGACGACGATATAAAATTGAAAGAGGGAGAAACTCGCAAGTTATTTCGAAAAAAACAGGAAAAAAATCTGTCAGACATACAGAACTGATAAGGGGTAACTGTTCCAATAATCAGATATTTATTAGAAAAATTATAATTTATTAGAGAAATTATTATTGGACTCGTAAATATTAAAACATAACAAGTTCTCAATGTTTCAAGTGTTTGAGATATGCGGTTTTGAATATCAGTTCTTATAACTTTATACAGATATACTTTGTTACAATTGTTCCAGAAGAATAAATGGCCGGTCATTTGGGATACAGATACCCTGTACTGATTGCTGCGAGCGGAAGAGAACTCGAAAGATGCGCGATAGCTCCCCCCGGTCACAGTTCGGACTCGCAACAAGCACGCGCCGCCCATCGACGTGGATTTCGAATGAGGTCAGACGAGGTGCATGACGGCGATTGTTACAGCAAGACGATGGGGGAAGAAGGGTGCGCGAGAAGCGCACCGGGTGGAGAAACGAGGTCTGGGCGGATCGCACCGTAATTTAAGAGCGGACGGGGCCCCAGCCGCACGCTCGTGCACAAACTTAATCCACTCATTACACGGCATGCACAATGACGGCAACCGTGTATATACGCGAACGTACGAACGCACGCGGAATCTTCAAATTGCTTTCGAGTAATTGCGGCCGGCCCTTCTTCTTGGACGTCGCGTGGGTAAATACTCGAGTTGGAAGAAGGAGAATTTTAATGGGTCCCCGTGCACGGCCAATGTACGCGACACACATGACTCCGAAGAAGTACGTGAAGTTGCAAGCAACGCGGTTTTTTTAAATCAGTATAATATATTTTTTGTTTTCTTCTCTTTCTCTTTTGTAGAAAGATATGAAAATAGTTATATTGTAAAAAAAGAGAGAGAGAGAGAGAGAGAGAAAGAGAAGGTCTGTATAAATATTTCGGACTGTGTGTTCCCAGTTTTCCTCTTTCCCGATACGATCTCATTTTTGTTCTTCAGAAAAATATAACTCGAACATACACACACACACACACATTCGCTTTTATTTTAAGAAATAGAATTTATCTTGAGAGAAGAGAGAGAAGTTTGAAATTTTTAAAATCACAGTTGTGCCGCGTCTAATTCGTGACAAAAATGTTCACGTATGTGTAATGTTTGTCGTCGTGAAACAGTTCGCCAAAACATTTGCCTATCACGATATATGATATAAAACACATTAGAAAATAAATCAGTAAATATACAAACATAAAATCCAATTAAATATTCAAACAAGCAAAATGCAAATAAAGCATTCATTACTCCCATTTTGCGCTGAAACGAAATTGTTGCGCGCAGATTGCGCGGTAAAATACGCTCAGGATCTCGAGGGGTGCTTCCGTTAATCCAAGAATTAACATCTGTCGTTTCTGCCGCGGACTCCAAAGGAAATATACGGAAGGAGAGGAGTCTCGCGAAATTTGCATGCCATAACTAGCAAATAACTCGTGTAAACGCTTAAGACATCTTAAACGGTATAATGTGGAAATTTACTTCAAGCGTGTTTAAGTTTTCGTGCGCATATATCAACGACTATGCATATACAACACGCGTGTATATTATTCGTACAGTGCGCGCTCTCATGCCGAGCGGCTTTGCGTGCATATCTCGCAATAATAAGCGAAATCCAAATTATTGTATTGCGAATAATAACGAAACGCGTTTAGAGTTAAATTACAAATTTTATTAATTTACGTCCAGAAATTAAATAATACTACTTGAACGCTAATGCAACAATAGAAGTAGGTAAACCTAAGATTGTCGCTCAACGCGAGCTGTTATCCGATAAGATAAGCGATAAAGTGTTTATTGTGACAATAGAAATATTTTTTTTCTCTCTCTGTCTGTTCCGTTGTTGTTTAATGTCTGAACTAGATAAAAGACATTCAAGTAATAAAAAACAGTCATTTTTTTCTCATTAAGAAGCGGCAAATCTCGCGCGAACGCATCGCGTATCGATTGTGTGTTACATGTATCACGTTCGTGTATCACATCTGCGTTCTTTCTCGTGTTTAGATTCGCAGTTATAAATCAAGTGGAAATGCGATGGGAACCGAAAGAAGGACGGCGCGCGGCAGACGGAGAGGAAGAGAGCCTCGCGGATTGTCGGCAGATATTGGACAGATGTCGCGTTGCATGTGCAAATGTATGAACGAAATGTCGGAGGAAGGGAAAGGCGCGAAACCTCGGGAATCAAGAACGACGTTGCGACGACGCGTCGGGGAGAATTCGCGTCGTATTCAACGATGAACTTGTGCATAGATGCGCACATACGTGCGAATAAACATGCGCTCGCGTATGTGCTACACAAGTCGTCGGTCTCGCGTTCGCGAGAGCGAGCACGGAGATTGTCGGTCGACTGGCCCAGATGCGACATTTCCGAATGTGAAGATTTTTTAAATATATATATATAAAAATGCAGGGCGCGATCGCACATGTGTATGGAATCGTCGCATTATCTGCGGGTCACCATGCGTTTTTAAAAATGCGGTGCGCTTTAACGACGTGACGCAAAAAACGCAATATTTTTCTGTCGGTATTTTTTCTAGATTAGCAATATTCCCTCTGTCTGTCTGTCTGTCTGTCTGTCTGTCTATTTCTCTTCTCTCTCTGTTTTGCGTATATTTTTTTTGTTTCTAAAAATATTCGTTATAACGCGCCAGGGGATATTAAACAAAAACTGTGAAAAAATGACAGAAAAAAAAAAAAAAAAAAGAGAATCGAAAATTCTCCCGGAGCACGATTGCGCGAACGTGCGATCTCCGCGTGTATGACTTTGCAGTGTAGGTACGCGATAATTTTGCGAGCGAGCGAAACGAAATCGCCGTGGCGTTGTGAAATTAATTGCACCGGCTCCCTTACGACAGGTGCGATCGGCTAAGAATCCGACGAGTGTAGCGTAATTCGATAATGAATGCTCCCGCGCTTAACGATCGTGAGAGCTTCGCTTCTCGGCGGGACGAATCGCGCGATTAATCACCCGCTGCGATATACCCGGGCACTTGATTTCTTGCTCGACGGAGTCCGCTGCTCGCCCTTGTTTTTGTGAGGACCTCGCGCGTGCGTTTTGAGCCCGAAACAAGGGGCGAAGAACGGACTCGCAACGGACGACCTGGAGCCAAGCGGGCAATCATTCGCATCGCTTGATGTTCTAATAATCGCCGCTTCATCACGCGTGCAACACTTCGGAGTGCGTACTCGTTGCTAATTTTTTTTGCGACATCTTTTTTGGATATTTCCTCCATTAGGCGAGAAGAAAAATAACGATTTTTTACTAAACTCTTGGAACAAAAATCAAGTTTTCAGTTGTTTTTACCAATTCTTTTGTAAGAATAATTTTTCTCTTTCCGTTATTTTTCTTCATTGTTTTTCATATAAAAATATTAAAATTTTAAAAAGTTCGTTACGGACCAACACGTTTGAAAGAGAATAATTTTTACACATTCTAAGAATTAATTTTTAATTCTGCTAAAATTTCTGTGACATGTATTCTCTCCGTGTGCATGTGCTTCAAAACCAAAAAATATTAAATGCGCATTCTATATAGGTGTGCACTTCCATTTGCATCCATTTGCGCAAACCGCAAAATGTACACAGACACACAGTAGTAGTTGTATACATGTTCGTTTAATCCATTCATTTCGAAATTGATAAAATCTGATCTATGATCTCCTGTTTTTTCGATTTTCAGTTTCGTATTCTTGCAAATAAAATTGTTCGGAATAAAATAATCAAGAAAGAGCGGAAAACCAATTGTGAAAAAAGTAAATTACAGAGAGAAAGCTTTTCTGTTTCAAAAAGGGGAAAACGCGTCTTATAACTTTTTAATAATTTCCCAACACAATTATACGCGGCGTCTTTATAATGTCGTATTTATTTAAAAATGAAAAATAAATTCAACGCGTGCTAGATTCAACCTCGAGATGATTTCACAAAGGAGGGCGCCATTCAATTACTGAATACACAGTCAATGTGTGCTATTGGTGCGATATATAACGATTCTACATATATATGTACACGTATATTGTGTTGGCACGTAAAAGCTCGAGAAAAGAGACGATGTACATATCAGTTTCGCTTCTATTTGACTCTCTCTCTCTCTCTTCTTTTTCTTTTCATTTTTTAAAATGTTTTTATTGTCTACTCAATTTTTATATTTTTAAAAGTTTTTTTTAATATTTATTTTTATTTTATTTATATTGCGCTTGAAGAGACTTTCCCAAGCGTGCGCCTAATATATAAAACAATATTTATCTCTCCCATATATATTTATATAAAAATATATATATTATATGTTCACGTGTACACATATACGTGTTACATAATCTATTGTACATATGCAAAAGCACGGAATGTGCAAGCCGCCGGCTCGCGCGCGACAGATACGCGCGGCTTCCAAATCACGTGATAGAAAATTGCAATTGCAAAACCGCGGAACACTCTCGATCCGTTATGACGCGACAAAATTGCATCGGTGGTGCATTACTCGATAACGCGGTTGTCGTCCTTTCTTCCGGTGAGCTCGACGGAGAAGACAATGTAAAATACCACACAATTTCGGATACAATACGTACCACGTATAATAAAAAAAAAAAAAAAACGCGAGCATAAAACCGCACAAATCCGCTGAGAATTACCTACGGTTTTAAATTATCAGTTCAGGAGAGTTATTTGATAAATGAAATAAAATTGTTTTTGTTCCGATGCGATTTGTGTGACGGTAGTTTTGTCAAATCAGTATTTTCTTGTGAAACTCTCGGATTATCACAGAAAAATGTTTGTTCTCCGATTGTGCGCGATAAAACTAATATTCTCCCCTTTAGTTAAAAAAAAAAAAAAAAAGCAAATTTCATACTCTTCCTTTTCTGTAGTTAGTTAATTTTTACGCGCGCGAACACGATAGATAGTTTTACATTGTTATCCGTATAAATAAAACTAAAAGTGTAAAAAGTCGTAAAAAAAACAATAACATCCACCTTCCGCGTCTATTATGTGAAATATAATACGTGTGAGAAAATATACAGTAGGTAAAAATCTCATTGTTCATGAATATTGAAAACTAAGCTCTCTGATGAAGGAAACAACAAAAAAAGGAATACACAAAGAGCCATTATCCAATATGTATATAAAAAGGGACGCTTCGTATATTACAAGGGAATAAGGCTTGAAATTATTTTGCTTTGCCGTCATCTCTCAAATGTCTTGTTCAAAAGAGAGTGCGCGCGCGCACGTTTGCGCGATATTAACATAACATTTACCTTATTTGATGGAAAACGGAAGCAAGTCCCTCTTCTTGAAAGAATAATGCATGAGAATATCGCGAGTTTTATAAACGGTGAATATATTATAAATATCCCTCTTCCCGGAATAACTCGAAGCTCTCGATCGAGTAGTCTCTCGCGATTGAGTATTTGTTCGAAAAGTTATCGAACGCGCGCGATGTTCGATTTCTTTCGAGTTTTAGATTTTGAGAACACGCGCGCGAAAATAACTTTCGGAGAATACGCAAATAATCGTCGACGAAAATGGTTGACGCGCGATCGAATCCTTGGCAGATCGAATTCTCTCGTTTACATACATGGAGGCTCGATCAATGCAAAAGAGATAGATATACGCGCGGCGAAATTATTTGTTATACATTATTTCGCGTATAAATACGTGTATACATATTATTTTCAGAAAATCGGATCGATTATTCGGTTTTGAAGCTTCTCACGCGTGTATCTCGATACTCAAACGCAATTAAAACATAAAATGTAATCAAACATGTATCAAAATAACTAAATTTACTCGTAAATTATCAATTCTGTTTTTGTGTTTGTGTTGTGATTTTGTAATAATCACTCTCCTTGTAATAATCACTCGCTTTGTGTGTGTGTGTGTGTGTGTGTGTGTGTGTGTGTGTGTGTGTGTGTGTGTGTGTGTGTGTGTGTGTGTGTGTGTACGCGCGCGCCTCACATGATATCCCGAAACGATTAAAAACTAGCTGTTTATCTTTATTCAGCGCACATTTCATCAATAAATCGGATTAATCGGTTCGTTGCGCTTCGCAGCCGGTCATATCATTATTGCTCGTGCGAGACGCGCCGGCAAAACGCGACAAGGAGAATAAATTTCACATCGTCGATATGTGTGTAAAAGTGCCATTTTCTCTCTTTCTCTCCGCGAAATACAATGAGATTCGTCATGGTGCATCGGAAAAACTGACGGTTATGAGCCGTTGTTTTCCTAGAGTTTGTCGGTAATACAAAGCGCGAACTAACGGCGCTTTATATAACGCCGGTCACGCGCGTTATGCCGCCGCATTATGCATTCCGCAAGTTTTCGGAATGGATGAGCGCGACTGTCGCGCTTTTTTAACAAACGACACCTTTAACAAATGCACCGCGAACGCTTTTCCTGCGTTACGTCGTCGGGCTCTCTTCTGTCCCGAACCAGGCGAAAGCTCTAAAGCGCAAACGTTCACGCGTACCAAAAAGCAGAAAAACACGCGCGCGCGCTCTTTCCGCGTTTTACGATAACGGCTGGCGAGCGCGGACCAACAAAAATTTTATCGCATGCCGGCTGTTTTAGTGTCACTCGGGGAATCCGCCATTCCGCTTTATTCAGATTCGTCCGTTCGCAACTTGTACCACGGCACAGCACGCGCGCGCGCGCGCGCGGCTCTTCTGTGTCGCGCGCACCGGTTGTTGGCGAAAAAATTGCGCGTCTCGCGGGAAAACGCGCGCCTGCACATTTTTGTCGAGTCCGTTCATTCTGCGGGCTCGCAAAAAAAAAAATCCGCAATGCGGCCGATAAAAACGGCAAGTTTAGCCGCAAACGTCGCGCGGTCATTGTGGATCGCGGATAAATCCGCGCGTCGATCCGTCGATCTAGCGGAGTAACATTTTTTGTCCAAACGTGATTGTTTGATCGCGCTTAACTGTTTATATACTATTAGACGGATTGCATTCCGCTGTTTTTTCAATTTGCGCTACACGCAAATGATAAAATTTTTATGTACAAACACACCGGGCTCTGAAAAAACACACGAAATCATTTCAATTTGCGAAAAAATCATACGCAGTTCTGTGTGAAAACACACGTTTTATCTTGCGTTAATAAAACGATGTATGACATAGGAGAGTGCGCGCACGTATTCTCGTCTATACGTATTTCAACGAGCGGTCGCCACAAAGCCAGATAAACCTAGCTTCCGCCAGGAAGTTAGGTCGCCATAACGTAATTGTGGAATTAAGATCCTTATGGGAGTTAGATCGACCAAGTTCTGAGTGCAAACGCTCGAGCATCAATATCACGAGTTGCCAAAGCTTCGAAGTGTTAACGCTAAATCCGTGCAGAATCGTTTCTTGTAAGTTCGACGCGTTTCCTCTTCGACTCTCCTATCCGATTCGAGGAGAAATAGCGTGACGATACAAAGTGAGACGTAGGACTTCAATTTATAAGTATTGTTTATATCCAGAAACATTTGAGCATATTAAAAAAATGCGCTGTCTGTTAAAATTTTATTTTGCTCTAACAATTCTCACACAATTGACGGTAGCTTGGACTAAAATTGTGAATATTTATTTAGTTTTAAATTGGACATCTTCTATCTTAAAACTCGAACATACCGAGAGAAAAAGAACAAACACTGAAAAGAACTATCTTGACAACATTTGAATAATTTCAGGAAAACAAGAAAATATATGATACTAAAGTATTTAAACGCTGCAGTTAAAAAGTCGAGATCTTTAAAATTATGAGACAATATTTTCTCAAACAGAGGTTTTTCAATATTGATACTGCAAACCAATATTTTGATATCCGACTATCATATTTGAGAATAAATAACGTCCATGCTATATACAAGCACGTTTATATTTTTACACATAAAATTGCGCTTGTTAAGATATTATTGAAATCATTGTTAAGATGTTATTGAAATATTATTGGCGCACCTTCATATAGAGGCATCAACATTCCCGCTTCTATTATTGCAGAATGAAAAAATATACATCATCAATAAATGAACAATGAATACTTTGTTTCTTTGTTAACCGAGCAAATTTCTATTCATAAAATGAAAATCCATATTTTTCATTCTACGTTATAGTGCGTACAGTTTTTTTAATTACTAGCACAACAGGCGCTATTATTTTTATTTTAATGTGTTGTGTCAATGTAAATACAACCTGACACCGCAATGACAGCTAGTATATACATCTTACAAACCATGTAATACATATGACGTACATATGAGAGATGTCAAAAATAACGCATGAAAATCCAAACTTGAAAAATAAAAGAAAAAGAAGAGAATGGAAAAACAACATGTGACTAAAGTTACGTGACAAGGAGGTGTAGAAAAACATCATGTGACTAAAGTCACGTGATAGAAAAGAGTAAAAAAGAGAATATTATGTATATTATATATATATAATATTCTATATTTATATATAATATACACACACACATATACCGTAATCACGTGACCAAAGTCAGTGACCCCGCTGCGGTCGCGCGACCGAGGTCAGTGACCCCCCCTCACCAAGGCCGCGCGGCCGAGGTCAGTGACCCCGCCAAGGCCGCGCGACCGAGGTCAGTGACCCCGCCAAGGCCGCGCGACCGAGGTCAGTGACTCTGCCGCGGTCACGCGACCGAGGTCAGTGACCTTACTGTAATATGTACATAATACATATAATAAACAATATAAAGTATAATATTATAAATATATAATAAATTATATATTTATAATATATTATACTTTATAATATATATTATTTAAATTATATGTATAATATATATATTATTTTAATGTTATATATAATATAATTACAGTCACGTTACTTTAGTCACGTGTTGTTTTTCTACTCTTTTCTTTCACGTAACTTTAGTCATGTTTTTAATTTTCTCCACGTATACGACGAACTGTCTCTCAAAATCGCTTTTCTGTCATTATTTACTCTCTCGATCTTACCGATTCGATTCGACTCGATCAACTAATCGGCAACGCGAAAAGGGGGCAACAATAGATTCGACTCCGAAACACACACTTCGCGATACACATGGATTTTTTTATATAGAAAGAATTACAAAATATTTTTCAATTATTACAAAGACATGTATAAAAATACTAACATTCCTGGTTAAGAGTGAAAACAATCTACGCATATTCCAACTAAAATTCAACTCTTTTCCTTTCCTCGCGTCTCGTGATTGACATAAATAACGATATAAAAAAATCACTGGGGCTCGTTTGTCTCGCACTTGCCGTCACGTGGGACAAAGTCGCCGACGACGAGGGCTTTTTGTAATATAATCGCGTCATTGTGGAAAATCTTTCACGGGAAAAGAAAGAACTCGAGAGATGAGAGAGAAAGCTAAAGGAGTGTAAAGCAAAGAGGAAGTCTGAGTAGGTCGGCGTCGGCACTTCCGCGATTCGTCCACAGCGCCGAGCCACTCGTTTCCACCCTCGTGAGAGTAGTGGAGTAGCGGCCGGCGCGCCACCGGCGCTCATCTCGAGTGCGCTCCGTGCACGGGCGTAGCAATAAATCTTCGTGAAAAATGTTCAATCGTACGTACGTGAAACAATCAATGTATGTAAAGCAGAACAATTTATTAAATCATACGTGCACAAGTTTGTTTGTTGAATTAAATTAAATATTAGAGCAGAGAGTTGCTTTCGTTGCTCTCTGTCCAAACTGTGTTAAAATAATTAAAATGATTAAAATCATAATTCTCAGGCTTAAGTTTCTCTACACTCGAGAGCTTTATTCGTTTAATTATAAATTTAAAAAAAAAAAAACATTCTTAATTAAAATAAAAACTCTCAAGCTTGGGTTTTTTTTCTATATGAGAGCTTTATCTGTTTAATTATAAAAAGTATCCGTTTTTTTGTTTGCTTCACTTTTGACTCGCAGCCAGAATAGCAGAATTTTTTGCAGCAAGCGCGCGTTATTTATACCGGACTTGTGGAAATGACCTCTTTTGTAAAAAAATTTAAAAAAATAAAAAAAAAAGAAACAAAACCTTCACCGGAAGTGTTGAATGGGCACCTCTCGCCAGCGCGCGCGCGAGATATGCCATCCCGCCGCGAATGAAAAACCGGGGACCGTTTACGCCGAGTTTCGTGAACGTTGTACGTGTTGCAACTTTTCCACGTTTCGTTTTAAAACGTTTTCCGTTTTGCGGATCTCCGACGCGCGAGCGTTTCTCGTTCTCGTTGTTCTCGCCAAGAAGCGTTATTTATCATTGAGCAATCGTTTATCATTGTTGCTCTCTTTACCTAACCGGTCTCAATTAACCCACCTCTTTCACAACTAACCAAGCGATAACTATGTAAACTCTTTCGACCTTCTTGCGACGCGATCGCTCTCTTTCGCCGTACAATTAACACGTAAACGGCAACAATCGAATTTCGAGGCTCCTTACCTTCCAATAATTAAGTTCTATCTCTCGATAGATACCCGTTCGCGGGGGCGATAATACGTCTCGGGGAAAGAGATCCGCTTTAGGACTCGATAAGAACAAAGAACTGCTCCCCGTAGCAATTCTCGGCGTAACAAGGACTAACGGCGTCCGGAAATTCGAACGAAGCGCTCGCGGCAGTAACCGTTAATTAAACGTGGCCATTGGACCAAGATTCGCGCGATGAATCTAAGTCGACGGCTGCGGTTAGTACACGTTAGGTTACACATGGAGTGTAACTTTGGAAACGCGGTAACGAGGTGATCCACGTACACTGCACGGGGGTTGCGATGGTACATATAAAGCCCCTCCAGCCAGCAACTCATTCCGCAACGGCGGCGACGGCGGCGACGGCGGCAATTATAACCCCGGTTATTATAGTTCTTGTATGTACTTCGAGACACACACACACACACATACATACGTACCTACATGTGTAGAGAGACTCTCTCTGCGAGCAAACTTCGAGACACATTTCATTACGATGTATACGTATATAAGCAGCAGGCGGCGGATCGAAATCCGTCGCGCTGGCAAATATAGAAAACGTTATTACATACGAGTCGAGTTGGGACTCTCGATCGCGAGATTTGCAATTCGAACTCGAGAGCTTATCCGCCCAATTATAAAGGCATGAATATTCTCAAGCCGGTTTACAATCTCGCGGATTTCGAAAACTCAGGCAAGAGATTTGCTTGAAACACACGTCGCTTTTTTTTTTCGTCTATAATAGAAAAAGCCCGAAAAAAAACTCTCGCGAGAGCCAATTTGAGGGAAAGTTGCGAGCTAAAAAAAAGAACGGGATTTGATTTGATTTTATAACTATGAATAACTACTTTGTACGTACGCGAGAAAACACTTTTTTGCCCCGACACCGTATAATAACGATTACACAAGATCGTTCGCGAAATTTCGCGATAATATCTTAATGGAATATGTTAGTGTGCGAATTAATATTATATCTTCTGTGCAAAGCTTTGCACAGAGGACAGGAAACGTGGCGCACACACACGCGCGCGCGTGCGTCGTATTTCCGGCACGGCGCGGAAATTCCAACATTAAACCAGAGAGTGTAGGAGATGGATTTATATATATTCTCGTGTTAACTCAGGCCAAACAATTGCGCGGCTTTCTCTCTCTCTCTCTCTCTCTTTCTCTCTTCATCGTCAGAGTAAAGGTAACTATTACTTCGCAATATCCCGGGACCGTTGTGCGCGGGAACGTATGTACCCGTACAATAAAGCGGCGACACCGAAAAGCCGCACGCGCTACCACAATGCCATACATAACGCCTCATGCGTAATATATAAAGTGACGTAAAAAAAAAAAAAAAAATCTCTCGCACGTTCCCTCTTTCCAATCTGGCTTAATGGACTAGCCGCAAAGTGTAATCTGCAATATCTCGCAACGTGCTAGGAGTAACACCGCGAATCGATTTTTTTTTTCTACCTTTCAGCGCCTATTTTTCGCAATCCATACAAAGAGACTCTGTATAGTTTTCCGTTTTCTTTACAAAAAGATTCCTTCCGTAGGTTCTGTGCATAATTACAGAACATTACGGTAAAACAAATGACGTTTCACTCGCGTAGATTAATTTCAAATTGCCATTTGCGAGAAATGTAATTCTCAAAATTTTAATCTTTGAACTGTAACGTCGGATAGCAATGATTTTTTTTTTTTTTGATCATTAGGTACACTGAAGGTTATGTCAAAATTTAATTGTCAAACGAAAGACAGTACGAGTAATGTACAAGGTGACAGTGTATTGACTTTATTTGTTGCAAGATTTAATTCATTCAATTTTCGACGAGTAACAATTTGTTATCAAAATTTAACATCGCCACCAACTTTCTTACATTTTACATCGTCGGTCACCAGTAACCGACGTTTAAAATTGGCGTGAATTTTCACACTGAAGTAATATCGCTCGCGTCGAGCATCGATTGTCGATTCTTATGACTTACCTACACTTCTGGTTTATTTTTTGCGTAATGGTTTTATCAATTCACAAGAGAGTGAAGAGTTGATTTCTATAAACGAGATGCAAGCATTCGATTTTTGAATTAAACTCAGTTCGAATTATAACGTGTGTATTAATTTACACTTTAAAAATATTTTGCACATTCAGCGTTTGGCTCTTATTGATCTTGTTATTTTCCTCAATACATAGTCAAAAATACTTAAGAAAACCGTGAACGATCTTGTATATATTTCTAAAACAACAGATTCAGATTTCGAGAAACGTTCTCGTTTCGATAAACAAGTTGAATCGGCACGTACAAAATACTGGCGGGACATGTTGCAGATAAATAAAAATTCAGAGATTATTCGTCCCACACAACGCTAGGGGTCATATTTTCAATCTCTTTCAGCTGTGAACTACACAATGATGTAAACAAGTATATAAAATATTGTATATATTTCTCATACCTTCTCACGTTTCGCTTTTCGTCGTCCTAGACGGTCATTCGACGGCCCGAGCGCCATTGTTGTTGAACGCCAGTCCCGAAATCAAGCCCGGCGGGCGGGCGCGTGTCTCGCCGGCGGGAGTTAGCTTGTGTATAACTTTGAGGAAACGCGATAACGAGGTAATACACACGCCGTGCACGTCTATAGGAGCGAACCACGTAGAGCGAGAAGGGGTAGAGAGAGGTGTAATTCGTATCACCGGCGAGGGCAGGAGTGTGGCGACTAACTTAGTTACGGACGAGGCTCGTGTACGTACAGGTCGGCCGGGGAACGTTTCGAACCGCAAGAGCCACGCGCACTGTCGTTGACACGAGGCAACGGCTTTCATACACGGCTTTCGCATACGTGGGATCTTACTTTGATCCACGAGTGGTCGCGCGTCACACGGAAATCGATGTTCGCGAGCTTTACGTCAAAATGTACACGTGTGCTATTGGCAGCTAATAACGACCTGATTCTTCTTCGCGTGTAGATTCTTTAACCTCGTTGGTGAGCTAATTTCTACGCAAACGCGCTGTTTATCGAGCGTCTCATCTTGACAATTGTATATTATTTGAGAACGCGCGTTTGTAGAAGTTTGTACGTGTGTGTGTGTGTGAAAAGTAATTGTATTTCGTAATGTCTCGAGAAAGTTTTAATGCGTAACATATTATAAATATCTTTCGAAACAATATTTCGCAATATTTTTTATCGGATTTATTTCGCCGTGTAATAGTATCACAAAGAAAAATAAGCAATCTGAGAGGCAAAGATGTAAACTTGGCAATATCAGATATATTTTAAAATATTGAACGAACGACAGCAGCAAAGTATCATCTTTCTCTTTTTTTTAACGCACACGAATACACGTTTTTTTTTTTTTTTTTCATAGATTTGTTTGAGTTCGAAACAACCGCGCTCTTGCCTCTGTGTTCCATCGATAAAAGCGTTTTTGCTTCCGCCGTGCAAAAGATCGTCGCGATCGAACGCACAACAAAATGCAACAAATACGCAACAGTAGCCGTCGTCGTTTTTATACCGGATTGCCGCGCGCGCGCGCGTCATTACAAACCCCGGGTTTTAACGAGCGAACGTCTGTTTCGAGAGTAAAATCTCTCGCGGAGATCGCGCGCGTTTGATTCATCTCCGCGCTGTACAGTGAGCACGCGGATGCGATATATCGATCAATCGTCGGCACGCGGCGGGATTTATGCGAGTTTTTGCGGCTAGATCTCGAGCTCCTTCCCACCCCACGGTTGAAACGTCCGCTTCTCCGAGCGTTATTCGCGACCGCACAACCGGAAGCTCCAATTTCTACCTAACGTTGTGCTCCGTTGCACTGGGAACGTTCAAGTTTATACGCGATCGACAGATATTTATTGGCCGGCAAGCGGAGCGCGCGCGCAACACAACACACACATACACACTCGTACTCGTGGGAACTGAACGTTTGGAAACATGTCCGAAACCGCGAACTACGCTGCAATCGCCGTAGGGGCCAAACCCGAGACTCGAGTTACGGAGAGACGGGGGAAAGCAGCTGCAACTACTACTACCGCGGCATTAACGTCCGCGGTATTACGCGAGTGTGTACGCAATCATGATTCTCGTTTTTTTTCCGGAGTTTTTCTCCCTTTTCCCACAATCAAACACAAGATTTCTTATTTTGCCAGAGTGAACGTGTGTGTGTGTGTGCACGCGTGCGTGTGTGCTGTCGGTAAAAAGCGAGGGGATATTTCCGGAAGTTTTCGTTGTTGTTTTCACGTGTCGCCAATGTGTTACTAATGTTTCTGCTGCCTGATATCGCGGCAGCAACACACACACACACACGTTGCGCAAATATTTTTCTCCGTTTGCACCGCGCGAAGAGGGCGTGGAAAAATACATTTCTCCCGCGATCTAAAAAATATCCTTTGCAATTCATGCGGACGTCGAAGCGCCGCCGCCGCCGCCGCCGCCGCATTACTGCGAGATTATACAGGCGCTGCGCGCGCGAACACACGGAATCTCGAAAATTATTGAAACAGCGATATGTGTTATATCGCATGCACACCATGAATCACAAATCCATTCAATTCAAATTTATCTATAACTGAATATAAATATGTATGTGACGCCCCGAGCTGCGGTTATTGGAGTTTGTGAGTGTTGGTGTTGGCTTTTACATATATGTATATATCAAACGAGAGAGAAGACTCGACCTGTTCTGTCGTAAGATCTATTACGCGGTCATAATACGACGATACAGTTACGCGGTGTGATGATCTATGCGAGAAGAAGATCGATCTGGGACACACGTGCGCACTAATCGACGTTCACGCGTGTGTGTCTTTCGAGGTTACCAAACTTGTGTCCCGGTTGGTTGCTTTATTTCTAGATGTTGCTTGATTTTCATACTCGTGCAGAATCGACGAATTTCCACCGTCATTTATTCGCAAACTGTACATACGATATCGGAACGACTAAACATTTAGAAACACAAAGCTATATTTTGTACGTAAGCTCGGCGATTCTCGATTATCGTCTCGTTAAAAATGAGGACGCTACGATCATTGTGCAAAAAAAAAAAAAAATGAAAACTATATTCAGCCTCTATGGATATTGATTTTCAGCTCGGATTAAATCGCGTTAAGAAAGTTGACGACAAATTTGCCGCTTCGCAAAACACAATTGTCAATTATTTCTTATTCAAATGAGAGAGAAGCTCGAGAGAAATTACGGGATTCCTCCTCATGTTTATTTTATCATCCGTTCTGCGGGAAGCAGCGTATTTTCCTCGAATTTTATCGGCGCGCAACTGGAAGGAGAGAAGGGAGGGATATTCCTATATATTCCGCTCTTTCTAAATTGCACTTAGATTGAAACGGCAATGGGATTCTCCGGCCTCCTACACAGGTAGAGCGCGCGGCTGTCGTCGGAGATTTCAGAGTCTCTCGTTTCTCGAAGAGAAGAGCAAAACTTATGCTCTCGGCCCAACTGCTCGGCGGCCCACGATAATAGCCACTAGTCGATCGTTGTCCTCGTCACGACGACCTAGATTCGTTCGCAGCCAGATGGCTCGATGCGCGCGGTGGTCGCGTACATATATATATATATTTTCCGATACCTATATAACGACCTCTTTCGCGATCGATATTTATTGTCAATCAGGCGTCTTGACAATTATATTCAAACGGTAGGTGCATCCGAGATATTGCGCCTCCCTCGCAATTGTAACTCGCGAATATATACGATGAAGCTGGGAAAAAAAAAAAACTATTGCGCGCTTGTTCTGTTGTTGAAATATATTTTAAAAAATAAATAAATCGATCGAGAGGGAAGAAGATCAGCGAGTTTCAACAACACGCGCGCTGATTTAGCAAGCGCGATTTTATTTAATACTGCAATTTAACTTTTTCGCAACTCTTTTCTTTTGCACTCGAAGCACAAAAGCGCGTGTATATATATATATATGGTAATTCCTGGTTCATCCTAAGAATGTTCCCGCGCGCATCAAAGTTAAAAATAGCAAAAGTTTGGCTTAGAAACATAGCAAAGCGCGCTTCTTCAGGCGCGCGAGCTTCCAACGACGGAAAACGACATTTTTCGAGAAACCGGAGAGGAGGACCCCCGTGCACGTACTTCCTTGCCAATACGATCGCGCCCAAGAAAAAACTCAACGTTGTCGAAAAGCGCACGATATGGGAGACGGCACGGGGAGTTGATACATAGATCTCGCTCGCTCGTTCGCTCGCTCGCTAGACGGGCAGGCTCCGATAAGAACCGGGAGATAAGTCGCCGGCCGACAAGAATTTTATTCCCAGACGTATATATTCTCCTCCGCGCGTTTCTCCGGCAAAGAAGGAAAAACGGAACGGCCGCGCGTTAAATATAGGGTTCGTACGCCGTAGTTTTAACGCGATCGATGGGTGACTGCCGAGTTCCACAACGGGAGAAGCTCCTCTTTGTCTTTGCAAGCGCGAGATTTACGTTTTGCGCGGTCGAAGTGGATCGGTCGAAAGAAATCATCGCTTCGCGTGGCGGCGACGGCGCTCGATCTCCCTTAAGAGCGGCGCTCTTTCCACTTCGTCGCGCAAAAAACTCGGAAACAGCCCGAATGAACTACATTTACAGAAAAGAAAAATCGACTCGTGCCGAACTTTTTTCTCCATTCCCGAACGAGCGAATCTATCTGTCACTTCGGAAAAACCGTGTGTTTTTCCTCGACATCGAATTACGGCGTGTTATTACCTCTATTGACCGAAGGGATTTTGTTCTTTATACGCGAACATTTGCTTCCGACGGTGCGATCGCGACCGTCGCTCGCTCAGACAAACGAGAGACCGAATATTTCACGATACAGATCGCAAAGTGAGGATGGCGCGCGCGCGCGCTCAGGACGAAAAATTCCCGTCGGAGCAAAGCGAGGGCAAAGATAAACCGACGGTGAAATTGCTCGCTCGGTATAATTATGCGACGGCGCGAGAGAGTTTTAACTCGGTTCTCGAAATTACCTGCCTGAAATCGTCCGGCACAGACTGGACTTTTATGTCTTGTTCAGGAAATTTTTCGCGCGCGCGCGGGCATACCTCTTTAACGTGTACAACGTGATGAAAACGCAGTTTGCAAATTCGTAAAATCTAATTTACGAAAACACTACGCGCGCGTGTAGAAATCGCGCAAAAATGTGACCAACTAACTACATTGACACACGTCTAAAAGAATTTTATACGCAAACATATCGTTACCGCGTACTCGAGGAGGAAAGAAATTCCAGAGAAAATCTTTACACCGGGAATGCGCGTTATCGCGCATCGTTTATTCATAGCGACGCGGCGACGTCTCTCTCTCTCTCTCTCTCGCGCGCGCGCGCGTCGCCCTAGCCACTCGTTCCGCGAAATTAAACCGAATCGCGACACAGCAATCGAGCGGTTGTATATATATATATATATGCACATATACAGAATCAACGCGCGCTAAACCACTTTCTTTTGAAAGAAAAGGGCGAGAACGGGGGATGGCGCGCGAGAACTGTGTCGCGGCGAGAGATTTGCGACAGAGAGTGTAACGCGCGCGCGGTTGTGTCCTTCCGCGCATTACGACGAGAGTAGCGCCCGTTGCAATTTCACAGCCGTCGCGTCGGAGACACGCGTACACGATGCATTCTTTTCTCCGGTTGCGATCGCTGCAGCAGCATCGGCGCTCTCTGTCTGTGTGCGTGTGCGTGTGTGTGTGTGTGTGTGTCTCTCTCTCGTCTGAAACGCGCACGGCATGCCGGAATTGGAAACTAAAATTGGAATCCCGGTCCTTCTCCATCGCGTTCCGCGTCGCCATTCAGGCTCTCTTCTATTTTTTTCCACGACTAGTTAACTATCGATATTTTTTTTTACGATCACTTCTCCAAAGTTGTTCCGCGCCGCATGTATTCGTGTCACGGAACAGGCGCGTGTTTTGTTTCGCATTGAAACGGGCAATGTTACGCCGCGCGGACCGGTCGCGGACATGTTCGCGGTAACAACAAGTCGCTTTGACATTGTTTCATTCCCGATACTGTGTGTACGTACATACGTACGTAAACATCGCGAAAATTTCGATTCATCAATATTTCCGTGTCGTAAGATTTGATTGTTGCGAGAAATTTGACGGATAAAAAAAAATTCTCGGATGCTTTTATCTGTCGCAACAAACAAATCCTGGGAGTTTTGCGCTTTGTGGTCGATGATGTTTCCGTTAAAGTTTTTTTTTTTTTTTTCGACGTTTGGTTTCGCAACTCAAATTCCTTTTCGTGTTCTATCTTTACATTCGTGCGCCCGTATCGTTTTTCAAACAACGCGATATCGAAACCAAAATCCCATTTCTGTGCGTGTCGGTCGATTCACCTTGGTGAATTTGGCGAATTTTTTTTTTTTCGGTCGATGAACGAAATAATCGAAAATTCCATCAACCATATACGCGCAAGAATCGTGGTTTTTCGACTACGATAGAGTATCGGCAAAACGCGTGCGACGGATGATAAATTTATTGTTTTAAATGCAGCTTTTGCCCGAGTATCACGATGCACGCGCGATAGCTTAAAATCGAAAACGTTCGTGCGCGCGCGCGGTTCGCATCGCACAACAAATCGGTCTCGATATTTTATAACCCGATGAAGCGCGCGGTTTTAATACGAATGACCAGATCGCGATGGAAACCGAGTGGTCCGCAATGCGCGCGCGCACGAATTGTTCCCGTTTTCTACCGCGAAAAAAAAAGATATGTTTTCATACGAGGAGAATGTCATTGGAAACAACCAGCAATCTCCCCACACTCTTCAAAATATTTTCAGAAAATATTTTTGAGTTATTATATTCTACGCGTTGTTTACCATCTAATCTACATCATCTGTGGTTGATGTGTGTGATTCTAAAGCAACAGAATTGCATTTAAATTAGCGTTTGAAAATGAATAGTCACTGCGGTCGGAATAGTCGCAACAGTTTGTTTTCTCGTCAATTCCCAAAAATTATACACGCGAGTGGAGTTTGTTGGTTTTGCAATGACACTCTTCGCGATAATACGCACGCGGTTTGGTGCGGGAATATAACAACGTAGAGAATAAGTGTTTTCATTGCAACACGTCCCAGTTTTAGTCCCGAACTTTGTTTTGCTCGCGCGTCTTAATTTGAATTTTATTTACGACGACGGAAAAATATGTTTCCCTTTGAAAACAATATGCGATATCCATAATTCAACTTAGATTCCCGGTACAATGACGTTTATTCGACGGGAGTGCGACGAGAGCGCATAAAAAGCGGCGGTCTTGTCCGATGATCCGAGAGTCGTCGTCGTTCGTTGAATCGGATATGGGTATCGTGATTCTGACCGTGGTGCAGATCGATTTCAAATAAAGCGGAAAAAGCGAAGGGCGAACTGCTGTGTTATATTCGACTTTCCGCTTTCATCCCGCACGTTCGACCAGGTATCGCTCCGTTCACCTAACCAAAGACTTTCATCGCGCGGTTCAAAGGGTTCCTTCTCCGTTTCTTTCTGTTCGCTGCGCACACACACATACACACACATATATATATACACACACATTTCTCTATTTCCCTTCTTTTACCCGGTCCTCAAACGGAATTGGAGATAACAGCGGGACTTCTTCGCTTCGAAAGATAAAAACGAAGGAGACAAAGTGCTTCACGTGCCGCCGAGCAGACAGGATAGAAGAAAAGCAAAGCCCACACGTACCCTTTCACTTTATTTCCGAATATACATTTATATAAATCGTCGTTGAAACACAAAACTAAATATATGCGCTAGAAATTACACTCGTGTACGTTCTTGAAATCTCTGTTGAAACAAATTTAATGGCGCATTAAATTTAGTCGATAATTCACGAAGTATTTATCGAAAATAACCTCGTTAACCGCAACGGGGAAACCGGTATAATCTAATTTTTGACGCGTGATGGGAACAATATCAGCCGCCGTGACATCAGCGAAGGAACCATCGAGAGAGAGAGACTGCGAGTGTGTGGGCGGGAGTGGGTGGAATTCGCATAAAGCCGCGCGGCAGCCGTGCATACGCAGGTAGCAGTAAAAAGAGGAACGACAAAGCGTACATCTCTCTTCTCGCGATGGAACACCTGCTCACCGCGCCACATATGAGAGGAGCGATGAGAGAACGGAGGGGGCTCCGAGTTTCCGATCCGAACAGAAACGCGGTCCGAGGGCCCTCTCAACGGGTCTCTCATCTCCGTGTGTGTGTGTGTGTGTGTGTGTGCGTGCGTGCGTATCGTCCATCCCCTCTCACACGTTCTCCTCGTCACACGCGTGTGTATCTCGTTACGAACGGACGGTCGATGTAGCCCACAAGAGAGGAGGACCCGGCCCTTCTCCGTACCACTAGATTGCCAAGACGACCCCCATTTCACGCATCTCGAAAAATCTTGAGAATTGCCATCGAAACCGCGGCAGTTTGAACACGGGTAAACGGCCGGTCGATCGAGCTGTTCCGTTATTTTTCTGTATGCACGATGCCCAGGGCGTAGTGCGCTAGCGCTACCACCCCTCATCCAGTGGCAAAAAATATATTCGCGAATATAACGTGTGTGCGTTTAAAAGTGTGCGCTTGTGCAAAAATATATATAACTCGGTTGCACACACAATTCTCGTGTGTGTGTGTGCGTGCGTGTGAAAATAAAATGTACAAACACGCACACTTGTGTGTACATGCCAAATATATACAAATGCACGTATGCGATGTGTATCTCAAATAACACACGTGTGCTATGCAACAATACATTTACGAACATCCGCGTGTTCGAAATTAAAATCCATTCTTTATTCGCAAATATACATATATATATGTATTTCGAGCGTCGTTCTTGCTCCGGCAGATGGGTTAAACCTGGAATTTAATTTACACTTTCTATCTCTCTGTCTTTCTGTCTCTTTATCTATCTATCTATCTATTTATCTTTTTCTTTCTCTTCCTATTATAGCTTCTGAATAGTTTTTGAATTGTACGCGACAAAAAATTGAAAGCTTTCAACGAAAATCTCGACATTTAGCACACAAATAACTCCCAAAAGGGATTGTCCGTCATGTCTCATTGTTTTGTGTCAATACCGATTTTAACCTCTCGCAGATGGAAGCTGACGGTGAAAGCGCGTTGTATCGCAGCTGAACGTTAACACATTATTTCGTCAACGTTTGTCATCGAGCTTCTGACGCGATTTCAACCGACACGCAACACTATCTATCTCTCGCCCGTCTCTCCCAACTATTTCTCCACGGGTAGGGTAATAAGATTTTAATAGATTTTTCGAAAGTTCAATTATATCCGTGTCCCTGTAGTGATGAAAGTCCGGAAGGTTGCGGAAGTGGCGAACAATGAAATTCCTACCTAGGAAGGATGCAATCAAAGTTCGCAAAGAGTTTCGAGTTCAGAGAAACGTGTGCGCGCGCGCGCACGCGCGATTCTCCGTCTTGTGTATAGACGACGATGCAAAGCGCGTTCTATGAGCATTAAAGGAATACACAGACTATGCTCTCGAGGCAAACGCGTTCATGTAAATTAAGAGTGCGTTTGTGAATCCCGGCAGCAGCGACACAACGGGGAGAATAAACGAGCTCGAGAGAAATATAACCTTGTAATATGCGCGTGTTCGCGACAATAACAATTTCTATTTGAAGATCGAGAACATTGTTTTTTCTTTGTAAAAAAAAAAACAAAAGAAACGCGATTTTGCAAAAAGATACAATCGAATCGCAAATGACTCGATCTCAAATAGCATTCACCGTTTCATATCCTGTCTCGCGATAGCCGAGAGCGCAAGAAGAGAATTGTTAAAATTCGTTTTCCGCGCGTATGCAATTAATATTAATTCAACTTCGCGACGAGAGCGCGCGATCTCGTTGCTTTTCGACGAACCTCGTCACAGCGACGACGAGAGAACATGATTTACTGGTATCAAACGTGATAGGACGTTAAATTTTAATTACTGTCGTCCGTGTGACGGAATGCCGTTTGACGGGCTCGTTGAAATTACCGGTGGGGAAATTCATCGAAGAACTCGTTCGTCGCGTCGCATACGACACACAACGTGAAACTATCTCGGAATTATTTCCACGCTTCCACTCGCTTATAATTGCCGCGTACGCGAGAAACCGGCTCTTGATTTATATGGAGCACACTCTCGTGTTTGTGGGTGTGTGTGTGTGTGTGCTCTCTTGTATTATTAAATCGCCTCTAATAGACGGAAACATCGCGCGAGCTATCCGAATAGATCAAATCCCGATCAAATCATCTCTCCGACGCTCGCAAGTTTCACGCGATTATATCGACGAGAGATGTCGAAACGCAATAACAACAATAGCCCTCGGTAAACTTCGAGCTGGGCGAGCGCACACGAGCGCGCGCGTGTGTGTGTGTGCAGGTGAAAGTTAGATGCGACTTATCGACGAGATAATAAGCGCGACAGAGATAACGATGTGGAGGAACACGCAGCGCGAGTTTGTGTACGTAGTCCCTTAATTCATCTTGACAGTCATGAGAAAAGGGGGATGGACAGAAGAGAGGTGGAGAGCAAAGAGGCAGGTTCGCGCGAGTGAAATAAGAGTGTCGTGTACCGGCTTCGAGAGTAGATCTTTGTTAAACTTTAAGTAACGGAGAGCTCGGTGAATTTTATTTGACACCTGATGAATGTGCCTGCACCACGGAAGGGTAATGAGAATTCCAGGATCGCGAACGCGCGCGCGCGAAAGTCAAGTATGAAATATCCTGAGTAGGAATAATGAAATAACGACGAGGGTATATTAACGACATACGTTTTAGCGCGACAATCTGACGTCCACTCGAAAATACACGAGGAGAGGTTAATAGCGGATTATTCGCCCTCCCTCCCTCCCATCCCGTAGATTAATCTCGTTTTTTTCTTTCGTTCTTCTCTAGCGTGACATTTTTCTTCTCCTCCGAATGCGAATACGATAAAAATGCGCGTTATTTTCAAAAAATCTTGAATAAAATTTTTAACGCTCTTGTGAATTTTAATTTAGAATTTTTTAATAATAATTTTTCCTCTCTCTCTCTCTTTTTTTTCTTTTTCTCTTGACAAACTCGTCATTTAAAAAATATTAGCAGCAGAATCACGTTACGCGTCGCGGCAGCGTGGAAATTCGAACACGCGAATGATGGCGTTGAAAATTACACACTCGCTTCGATATCGCAAATGTCCCCTTCGCAATTCGTGTTACGCGTGTAAACAAAACAAAAACAAAAAAAAAAAAAAGAAAAAAAATCAAAAACAAAAATTATCGCATGCGAATAACATAGCTCGCGTCATGTAGAGATACGCGATATCTGGTTTTAAACGTGACAAAAAACGAGAGAAGCTATAACTTAATAATGAATGCGGCGCGTACGCGGCTGAGTTCGAGGAACGGATGTTGCGGCACCGGACATATAATTGGTTCGCTATATCTGTATCGCGCGGCGGCATGAATGGGAATTAATCTCGCGATTCAATAGAGGAGAGCGAGGAGAAAAAAAAGAGAAGTTAAAAAGTTAGCCTCGATTGTAGGGCAAAACGAAACGACTTCTCGGGAACGCGATACGCGCTTCCCGCGGCGTCGGCGCGTCGTCTCTCAACTTCTCTCGGTTTCTTATCGCTTTCCGACGTAAAACACACACACACGAAAGCGCAACGAGCAATGACACGCCGTTTATCCCGCCGCTTCCAGTGATGAGAATGAACTTGAATGATAGTTTCCCAGGCGCTCGCGGCGCGAGCATGAATGCGCGAAAGAGACACGTCGGAGATATCGCGTTGCATTTGTACTCGCTCTCGCGAAATCCGACTCGCGCGTAACTTTCCGGATCTTCGACGCGCGCGCATCTCGCGAGATTATTTGCCGGTTGCGAGAGAATGAAAGACATCTCGACCGACGAGAACGCACGTAATGCGGTTCTCTCGTCTTTGTTACGGATATGTACGATTTTTTTTGTTTACAACGGGAATATATGACGCATGTATATACACGCCGAGTGTGTTCGCATCGTTTCGTGAGAAGGTAAACCAGTCGGCGAGACGCGCGCACAACGTCATCATCGTCGTCGTCGTCGTCGTCGTCGTCGGGTCTGTAAGACGACAACTTTCCAAAGGGTTAAATCGCTTCTCGCCACGATGGGACACGAACTCGACGACGCGACGATCGTGAGACGTAAACACGAGACGGGCATTATCCGGTGTCGGCGACGACAATTCCATTCCACGAGAGAAAGCGACGCGACGAGATTCGTGAACGCGACGACGATTGCGCTTTTTTTTGTTTCTTTTTTTTTACGTTCTGCGGATATTACGAGCGCGCGCGTGTTCCAATCAATCTTCACGCCGAAAGAGTTAAAAACAAAAACTAGAACACAGAAAAAAGTATAAAACGCGACGCGCGGCGGAATGGATATATACTGGCGTCGACGACGATGACGAGATGTATCGTCGAAAGCCATCTCTCATCTCTCGGATCTCTCTGACGTGACGACGATCTATCTACCCGATATTGTCGTCATTATCTCTAGGCTTTACTCTCCGCCGCGCGTAAAAGCTTCGCGAGAGTTTCGTTATGTCACATCGTTCTTCAATTCCATGAACGGAGGGGAATTTTCCGTGTGCGAGTGATGCGAGAGAGAGCGCGCGAAAAGCTTCCATTAACTTTCTTAACTCCGGAACGAGATGTTTCCCCACGTTTTACGCGCACGGCCGATACGAGTAGGAGAAAAGAATAACATTTGTATAACAGACTGACGGCAAAGTCAGTCGGGAAAATTCGGGAATGTTTGATCGAATAAATCGACAACGCGCGCTATTTATACGCCGACCGAGATATGTGTAACTATATATATATAACAATTTTGATGTTCGAGAAAAAGACGAGCGAACTCTTTTGCTCGTCTTTCTCCACGCTGTAAGAATCAACGGAAAGAGAAATAAGCGCGAAGAATTCAGAAAGAAAAAAGCATCTGTACAGAATTTTATTTTCTTTTTTCTTTTGCAACTTCGAATTTCGGTAAAACGAATCTATTCTTGAATCGAGCGGGTATCGAATCGCCTGCTCGTTCATGCGGAAATGCTCACTTACCTACTAGTGTTTCACGTAATAATATCCGTAGCGCCATTAGATGGTTTTATTTTGATTACGAAGCGTATATATACCGTATATATGTGAAAACGAGCTTTTCAATAACTCTTTGTATTTCCCGCGAGACACTCGCGCAAACACGCGAAATATGTATGTATATACAGGGTGTCTCATAACGAACGAATCAGCCGAAGTGTGTAGGTAGATCGGGTCAATCCGAACAGAAAAGTTATTTACCATTTTGCAAAATGTGCAATAGTTATTAAGATATGAATTAATAAATGTGAGCCAATGAGCGCGCGGGGGGCAATGATCGGACTCTAGGGGTACCCCTCGCTCGCCGCTGTTCGCGGCGTACCGCCTAATATCGCCCGATCGCAAGAAGCTGAGTCGCGCCGCGCTTGTTTGTTTCTCCGCCTCTCATTGCTATGACATTGCATGAAAGAAGCCATTTTTCTTTACAGCTGATAATCGTGCACGCCTATAGAGTCCGATCATTGCCCCCCGCGCGCTCATTGGCTCACATTTATTAATTCATATCTTAATAACTATTGCACATTTTGCAAAATGGTAAATAACTTTTCTGTTCGGATTGACCCGATCTACCTACACACTTCGGCTGATTCGTTCGTTATGAGACACCCTGTATATATATACATATCTGACAATGAAAGTCGAAGAGATACATATACGTATATATTACACAAGGGAGAAGGAGAGAGAAAGAGAGACGTGGAATTAATTTAACACTTTATACACGAACACAACTGTGGGTTTAAAATCCCAGTAGTTTCACTAAAAGATTATGCGGAATTATGAAATCCAACAAACTGACGTTACTTTTTTATTACGGGAAGATCGTTTTGCGCAAACAATCGACTACACATATTCCAAAAAAACCCAGAATGAAAATATATTTTCTGAATTACATCGATCACCAAGAGTGTCTAATTTTTCTTTTTTTACTCGTTCCTCGATCAATACGTATATATTTGACGTTTCGCTATAACAGTCTTCTTTTGGATATATTTGTTTACGTGTTATAACAATGACGCTTGTTTATTATTCATTTTCTCTTCGTCGTCGAGACGATTTTTTTTCGATCAATCGAAAAAATTAATGTCTTACAATTTGAAATTGTCTGTTTTACTTATTTAAAAGTCGCGATAAGCATGTCTAGCGGATATACAATAATTTTTTCAAGTGCTATTGATAAAACCGAGCGAGGTCACATCTTTGCAAAAGTAGATAGTCCGCATTAAAGCGTCTGAATAAAACGCGAAATGGATTTGACTGTGTATGAAATACGTACGAGAATTTAGTATTTGCAAAAACAAAGGAATTAATTCAACCTGTCTGCAAAATTAAAAGGGTCTGAAATACGCGTATCAACCGAATCCGCGGTCCTTAAAAGCTTTGTGTTGCGGTATTTCACCAAATAGTGTCATCCAAGCAAACGCAACATATATGTATAAAATAACATATATGTATAAAATAACATATATATATGTTTAAAACAAAATCGAGTTCCGCGGGTAATTATTTCAATTATTCGTACGTTTATTTAATTGCCCGCTCACGTATTGCTCATTTCTCTTTTATCAAATTCACATTTGTGAATATACATCACAAAATAAACAAGCGCAATAAAGACTCTATTATTTTTTTTTTTTTATTTTACATCCTAAAGGAGGTCACACGTGGCTAAATTGTACATCACAAACTACTGTTCTTCTGGCGGTGTAATACTGTTTTAAACCACATTAATGCCTCTTTTTTTTCTTTTTGTCTCTTTTATTTCGTCTCTCTATCTATGTCTCTCTCTTTATCTCTCTTTCTTTCTTTTTAAAATGTGGCATTTGGAAAAAATGTAGCTGACTGCGCAAAAATCGACGGTACCACGGGAAGATGAGAACGAAAAAAAAAAGTGCGGAGCTCTCACGTGTTAAGTGAAGAGAGTAGCAGAAACGCACAAAGAAACTTGTCGGTCAATAGAGGGAAAGAGAGGAAACGAGAGATTCTCCCGGGCTATCATCCTTGGAAGAGAATAGAAGCAGGAATAAACGGCGAGAGAAAGAGAAAAGAAGTAAAAGAGAGAGAAGGAGCTCGCTCTGATCCCTCTTCCGCGCATCACCGAGAATGCCGGCCATCTGGCATCATGCCGTGATTGCTTACGACTACCCCACGACTGTGCCAGCCGGACTGTGTACCCGGTGGCGCCTGCCGTTTCGAAGACCATCCATTCTTTACAGGGGTCTTCGTGTGCCCCTCTCTCCGTTGTCATTTTTCCCACAATCCCAATGTATTATTGTCGCGTTACATCATGAACCGTCGACGTCACAAAACGCGCGCAGTCAAGAGTCTACTATGTTTTACACACAATAGTTTTGACCTACCCGTATAATTTTGTTTTCCAATTCACAAAACTTGCGGCTACAAGTCGAGTAACAACGCTCGCGATGATTAATCCCGGAAACACGGTCGATTAACTGTGCAAATCGATTTTTCGTTGATTGCTCGTAAATCGCAATTGTATTGAATTACAAATTTGCGTGAATTACAAGCGCTTATTAATCTCTCGCCCGTGTATTAATTACATTATATCTGACTTTTGTGCGGAGAAACCAAAGAGGGGAAAAAAAATAACCATTATCTTGTAAATATTTTCTCAGTTTTGCAGCAAATTTACCGAGAAATTCTCAAGCGCGAGAGATTATGTGAGAGAGAGAGAGAGAGAGAGAGAGAGAGAGAGAGAGAGAGAGAGAGAGANATGTGAGAGAGAGAGAGAGAGAGAGAGAGAGAGAGAGAGAGAGAGAGAGAGAGAGAGAGAGACGAAGAGATAAGTTCAGCTCAATCAATAATACCGTAACACTATACTTTAATAGCCGTGGTTAGAAAGAAAGTTGAGACACTTTTTCACAGTGAGAGAGAAGAAGCCTCGGCTTTCCCGGGAGCGGGAAATAAGAGAAAAATGACGGAGAAAACGATTAATTAATCGACCGCGAGATTTCGAGAAGCGTTTTTCTTCCTTTCCGAAACTCCGGCTGTCGCGCCGAAGTAAATAACCGGAAGAGAGCGGTATCTTTTCCCCCCTCCCCTTCCTCTCCTCCCACATCTCTCTCCCGATTCTTTCTCTCTGTGTGACGTTCGCGTGAATGAAACGTTTGGGATGACGACGGCGATGCAATGCGACGGCGACGCTACGCCACGCCACGCAACTCGCACTCGGGCGCACTCCCGCACGTGCTGCATACGTAATGCGCATCGACGCGCCGCTGAACAAAAGCGGGAGGGGAACGCAAGTGCATATCGCCGAATCACGGCGAGTGCGGGACGACCTAGTGTTAGGGGGAGTCTCTTTTCTCCCCCCCCCCTCTCTCTCTCTCTCTTGTCAATGCGCTACGGAAGAGTATCTGAATCATCGGATAAAAAGTTGCAAAGTCATTAATCCTACTTATGTGCGCTTCTTAATCCCGCGTAACCGACATATATTAGACGATATATTTCTCGCATGAAGAAAGGGAGAGGGAGAGGGAGAGGAAGAGAGAGAGAGAGAAAATCGAATATTTTTCTTGTAAATTAAAATTCGCAAATTTAAAAGATAAACAACTCGCGCGACGTGTTTTGTTTTTGGAAAGTCAAAACTCGATAACAGAGAAATACACGCGTTGCGAAGTTATTGACCCGAATTTGTTGGAGATTTTTATAGTATATCTTCTTGTTTATTGCTCTCGTATTATTGTATATCTCTGCAACATCTTCATCTATACACAAAATGGTTGTCTATTGTATCCATCAATTTGTGTAGTACGGTTACTCGGATAATGTTATTTTAACGTTACGTTCTATTATCGCTACAAAAAACTCAGGTAACAACGTATATCCCCCAACTCCGGTTACGGGGATAAAATGATAATAAAGATATTCTCTCTTTCTCTTTCTTTTTGCGCAACGTTGTCGTCCACTAACGCGTGGACGAGCATCGCCCGAAGGCGACGATATCGAATACCGTTTCAAAAAGAGAGATATTCTCTCTCGTCTGTCTACCTGGATATTTTCTATTAACAACGCGATATATTATTTATTTATTGCGACAAATGTCACCACTCAAATTGTGATTATTAATTTCGTCGATTTGTTTAATAATTGAACTGAACTTGCCGAGAGACAAATGGCCAAGTAATACATAAATATAAAGTGTGTGATACTCTAAAAACTTACCTTTT
>NW_018020937.1:0-121969 GCF_002006095.1 Pseudomyrmex gracilis | reverse complement strand
GGGGGGGGGTCACTGACCTCGGTCACGCGACTGCGGTGGAGTCATTGACCTCGGCCGCGCGACCGCGGCGGTGTTACTGACTTCGGTCACGTGATTACGGTATACATATATGCGTATGTGTGTGTATTATATATAGATATAGAATATTACATATAATATATATAATATTCTCTTTTTTATCCTTTTCCCTATTACGTGACTTTAGTCACGTGTTGTTTTTCCACTTCTCTCTCTCACTATTTTTTGAGTTTGATTTTCATGCGTTATTTCTGACATTTCTCATATGTGTATTATATATGGTTTATAAGACGTATATACTATCTGTCATCGCGGTGACAGGTTGTGTTCACTGACAACACGTTAAATAAAAATAACAATAGCGTGCGCGTAGCGCGCGCCTGTGTTGTGCTAGTTTATTTCAAAAAGCACAAGTGCGTATTGTGTGAGAAATTTTGCCTTCCGTACAAATCTAACCGCGTTTCACTGTCTTTAATGTGGTACACTTAATATTTATCTTTTTTTTTTGTTTTTTTTTCAATAATAGATCTACAAAACTCTAACTCTCAAACAATACGAAACATTCCTCAACGAGAATAAAATGGAAGTGATCTTGTTTGTTAAAAAAAAAACACGCATTATTGTATAAAAGATACGTAATTTATTTCTTATAAGGAACAAATATTATATACAATTGTGTAAAAATTATTTACATTGTTTAATAAAATTGTTACGTAATGCGCTACTTTGAAATTTTACTACTAAATCTAACAGTGTTAAATACATTAACACTTAAGCACGCAGCTAGTGTACAAAATAAATGAAACTTTGCATACAAATAATGAAAGACTATTACTTAAGAAACACGTATATCAAGTTTGAACTGCGGCATATTGAAGTCAGGTACTAGAAATATAAGGAGCGAAAACATGTTTAAAAAAAGTTGTTTTACGGTTATCGTCGTAGGTATTTACATTATCGACAAAGTTTTAAACAAAAACTGTAGGAAATTAATTTTTCCACAAAAAAAGTTACAACCTTCATTCACGTAACTTCAACCGTTTTCATGGTAGAACGCTGAGAACGAGTTTTAAAGTTGCGCATTAGCTACTCTCTCTTCTTTGATCTTTGTGGAACTTGGTATCTTTAATATTCTTTTATAAAAAGTAGTTTTGTTTTATAAAAAACACTTTTCTAAAACAAAAAGTATTTTTTTATGAAACAAAAAGTATTTTTTATAAAACAAAAAGTATATAAATACTTTTTGTTTCATAAAAAAACCGAAATACTTATATTTTTTTTTTTATAAGAACAAAAAGTATTTTTATGTTCGTGTTGTGTGCAGGCAGGTGAGGAGCTACGCCACTCCCTTTGCACTCTCCCCGAATAATCGTCAAAAATACTTAAAGATACCAAGTTTCACAAAGATCAAAGAAGAGAGAGTAGCTAATGTGCAACTTTAACTCGTTCTCAGCGTTCTACCATGAAAACGGTTGAAGTTGCGTGAATGAAGGTTGTAACTTTTTTTGTGGAAAAATTAATTTCCTACATTTTTTGTTTAAAACTTTGTCGATAATGTAAATACCTACGGCGATAACCGTAAAACAACTTTTTTTAAACATGTTTTCGCTCCTTATGTCTCTAGTACCTGACTTCAATATGCCGCAGTTCAAACTTGACATACGTGTTTCTTAAGTAATAGATCTTTCATCATGTGCAGTGTCATTCCTGAACTATGAGTGGTCATATCGTAATACAGCTGAAATAACTTCTACAAAAAATATATATAAAATTTAACATAATATATGACATTTAAAAAACTATAAAATTTAATTAGCTCTATTTACCTATTTCTAAAAGTTATTATTTACAATTCATCTTTCCATGATTCATAGTTTAGTTTCCGCATACTTCCCAAAAGTAGAGGTATCTTGTATGGCTTATATTCAATCGCAAATAAAAATGGACGTTCTACCGCAAATATCCTCGGTGCCGATCTAATTGATCTTTCTTGTGCAACTGCAATTAATATATATTTTCTTACAACGAATTCGATTGGATGCACTAGTGCCCACTGAGTGCGTTCTCTTTCGGTGTGTGTAATAAAATACTAACATTGAAATATTCTACTACACATTGAAAAAAGACGCGCTCAGTGCGCACTAGTGCATCCATTCGAATTCGTCGTTAGTGTTCTACACTTTCTTATATATAATATACACTTTCTTAGTAATATACTTTTATATTATATGTATTATTATATAACTTTACTTTATATTTTCGTGTTTTAGTATTCAAAATGAAGAAACCTACCTGTTTCTTTAGCAGCAGCCTCTGTACCTTCATCAACGTTTAAAAACACTTGCTGTAGTAAATGGCTGTGACGTAGAAGGTCATAAAATATACTTTCAAACTCTGCATCTTCCGAAAACATTGTGATCACGCCCATCTAAAAATATTTATTTAATAAATTTCTTACATTTTTTCCCTTTCTTTTTCTCTTCATATTAGTACTTTATCCCGACAAATTTCGCCAATTTTATTTTACCTTTTTTAAAATATCAACAAAATTTATAAAAAAATTATGAAACTTGAATTTAGGTAGATACAATTCTATCTCCTCGATAAATCTGGGTGCGTTTGCTAATTTTTTCCAGTCGAAATTATTTTCCACAGTCTGCAAGTTCACTTCTTCGTATGGCAACAATATCACCATTACGAAGTCTGAATTCTGTAAAATATTCTTCAGTTTAGTTCAGTTCTTATTACTTTTTTCTTTTTAATGAATAATTACACATTTACCATGTATGGTATTTCAATAAAACTTGCTTTCCACTCTGGTATTTCACCGCAATTAAATTTTGTTTTCTTAACCATTGTTGGGACAAGATTTATCTCTGTTTTAGAAACATGAAAATCACGCAGTTGTGTATTCTTTTTATCAAACTTATCAAGCCAGGTGCCCTTGAAGTTAATAGTACTTAGGAACATTATTCTTATTTCTCTCTCAACACTATCTGTTTTAAACATTTAATAAATGAGAACAGTTACATTACTAAATTTTATTTCACAATTATTAAATACGTAAACGAATATACCTGCACAGAATATATTGTCTAGATTTATTTTGTTATCTGCTGTGAGTTCAATCCAGTTTTTAAGAATGTCGTAAGCTGTATCGTGTATACTGGTAGAATTTTTTTTAAATAAGTGACAAGCGAACTCTGTTTGTGAAAACGTAAAATAGTGGTCAAATGGACAATCATATAGTGTACGTATTGCAGTTATTGTATACATATCATCATATTTACTATCCTAAAATGCAGTTAAATTATTTTTGAATCAAGTATAATCACACTTGTTTTATTTGTAAAGTCGGAATCTCACTTTTAATAGATTCCTCAAAGCTTGGAGATCTGTCATCAAAAGAGGTTTTTCATTGTTATAGAGAATAGAGTTCAGTTCGTCTAAAGAGGAACCTTCAGCGATGTCGGCAAGTAAGAACAATACTACATACAAGTTCGCAGGAGAAATCAAAATATTATCGTTTCCGCTTTCTGATACGTTCTATAATACAGCCCATAAACATACAAATTATGAATTGAATGATTTAACATTTATACGAATATTTTATACCAATCATTTCTTATTAATTGCACATACCTTGTATAACGAACTAGTAAATTCATAATACAATGGAGCTACATTTTTTAAATTTTCTACAGTTTGTAGTGATTCTGTAACATTGAATAGACATCGAGAAAAGGCATCAGTACCGACGAGTAGATACAGCACTAAAATATATACAGTTGGATTAATGAGACTCATCTTTCACAATTTGCATTATATTTTGATCAAGCGCCAAATGATTAATCGCGTTCAAAATCGCTGCTTCAAAACGACCAGTGCCAACGCTCTTCGTGTAATGTTTGTCATATTCGAACAACATGCTGTTTTGAAGTTCCCACTCTTGCGCACACGTGCTTAGCCTGTATACAAGCTCCACCTCGTTAAAATATTAAAGTGATATTTTTGAATTTGAACAACAGCTTAGTTGATGATTGCAGATGAATTTCCGCACTAGTTTTTTGCAAAAAAGAACGAAGATTTATATTGACTACTGCAAAACAACTACTATATCGATGCTTTATTCAAAATCGTCGACAGAGATGTCCGAAAAAGTTTCAGAAAAAGTTCCACATTATACATAAACCGCTCTTTCTTTGGTAGCGTTCAGTTTCCTGCGTATGCGTGTATTTATCCATAGTACACGTAACGTATACTATATATAAATCATACGCGCATATACAAACGGAACGTGTTCCCTACATGCTTAGTCTATGCGTTTGCGCAAGAGCAGGGCAAAGATAGGAAGGTAGATAAACAATCAAGCTACGAGCAAGCTGAAGGTTTTCAAAGTTTGTTTCTATACTTTTTCGGTACCTCTCTCTCTCTCTCTTCGTGTCAGGTATTTTTTTTAAAGCAAATTACGTGTTCAAACATTCGTTCGAAATCGTCTGAATGCGAAAAATATCGAAAACTTGTCTGTGTGATCATCAAAATAATCTACACATTAAAATATTTTATAGTTAATGCCTTTTATAAATGATAGATATCTTTTTATTAAATAATAAATAGTAAATAATTCTGTTAATTTTTGCAAGACTCATATAATTGCTACATTCTGTGAAAATACTAACATTTGTAATTTTTAATTGATATTTAACTATAGAAAATTATATGATCGCGTAGCTGAGAAATTCGATGGCAAGGATCGAAAAAAGAAGATCTGAAGGACACCACAAGTGAATGGAGGATGTTAATATTTTTAAGACACTCGATGGAAAAAAAAGCTGCATGCCGGTTTTCATAGACATATTATACTCGCCACGCTTGCATAGGTGGGGGATACTATTCGCGGCAGAGCGGGTGATGACGATTTAGCTTCGCTGTCAGTCTGATTCTGTCTGGAGTCGCAGAAATAGCTTGAGACCTTGTAATTCTCGCCGATAAGAGAGTTCGCTCTGGCTTTAATAATATAAACCGTTCCGTTCACGGAAAAGGAAGAGCGCGGCGAGCAGCAGTGCTGGGGAACACAATCGAACAACACAGGTGCAGATACCCTACATAATTGACGGAAGACACGCGCGCGCGGAATAAGTTCTTGCTTTATTTCACATTTTTATCTTCGTGCACAAATAGATTGTTATTTCTTGCAAAAATTATTGTAAATAATTTTTAGAATGTAGTTTTGTTTACAGCACGCACACTGTCATTTTCGCGATGTTCGCACATGTGTGTAAAATAAAACATAAATAATATACAGATGCATAAATAGAGATGCAAACGCGCAAAGTCTTTGGTGAATATAAATAACTTTAATGTAATGCGCTAGCCGAAGATAAGAGAACACGCCGCGCGTTGGAGCGGCGGGAATTGCAGAGAAAAACAGACACATAAGTTGTCACATAAGTTACTTGGTTACGAAAAATTTCTTAACGTTTCGCGGCTGTCGTTCGCGGCGAAAATGGCATACTTTTCATATCGCTAGACAAATACATGTTTTATTACGCTAAATAAAAATCGATTTATTCAGTAGTTAAAATTATGTCAAGTAAAGTTTTTTTTTTTAATAAAGCCGCACGCAACTCGACGAAATCGCACCTGCGTTTTATAATTCGCATCTTCCGTTTCCGGAAGCGAGTAAGCAGGAAGCGAGCGCTCGCGGAGCAATGAGACGCAGTTTCAAAGATACGGGAGGGTGCGTGTGCCTTTCCCGGGGGGTGTTGGAAGGATCGATAAAATACATGCGCGTTTAGGCACCTCGTGACGCACACACGAGGTCGTCTCTCGTCTGAAAAGCAATCACTGTTGCATACCGTCGCGTTCGTCCGAAGATTTCTCGGTGCGGGAAGAGCAAAAAAAAAAAAATCTCTTCTCAATACACTCGCGCTATGGACGAAGTCGCGTCGTTCGTTGCGCGAGACGTGTGAATTTTCGCATTGTCGCGAGTTTTTCGCCCGCCACCGAAACGTCATCGTCGTTGTCGCCGTCAGCGTCCCGTCTCGTCCGCATCGGAATTAAACATCTACGCGCGTACTGACCTAGAAACACTAAACCTGACAGATCGCCATCGTTGCGCTTCTTCCGCCCTTGCGTAGCTAACTTGGCTTGGTGAGTCTGAGTCTTTTGTTTACTCGTCACTTACATAAAAAAACAAATAAAGTAAAAATATATGTATGTTGTTGTTGTGAAATATGAAAAACCGTATCGCTCCGTCTGTCGTGATTTGACGACGGTACATATACTGGAGCTGCATGTGTCTTTGTGTTGACACCTGATCGTAATGACATATTACTTAACCAGAACTTCGTCGGCCGACCGATGACGCTAATTACGTTAACGCATCGACGCTTGTATAATTTCTATTTATAGGCATGAAATAACAACGTTCCACGTCGGTTTTCGCACGCAACGTGTATTTCCTGATACTTTGGCACACATTCATTCACGATTCACTTGCGTATCCGAACGTGTGACCACACACACACATGTATGATACACTTTACTCCTTTCTCTAATTACGCATACAATGCGCTTGTTCGAAGAAAAAAAATTTTAACGCGTGTTAATAGTGTGATAATAGAGATAACGGGAACATATTTATTCCAGTGTGTCTCACAATGCAAGCGGAGAAGAACGATAACAACGAGAAGACCGACGGCGAGAAAACGGAGACTGTCAACGACGTCACGCCACCAACGTCGATCACGAACGAATTGTCAAATCTCAAGATCGAGGATGGTTCGGCGAGCTCGACGCCGAGCAGCCCCGGGGGCGGCGAATCCGGAAACTTCCTGTCCAGTTTCAAAGCGTTCTCCAAATTCGGCGATCCCAAGAGCGACGGTAAATTAATCACGCTAAGTCAGAGCGACAAATGGATGAAACAGGCGAAGGTAATTGATGGAAAGAAGATCACCACCACGGATACGGGAATTTACTTCAAAAAACACAAGTGCGTATTGCGTGAGAAATTTTGTCTTCCGGATTGATACAACCGCTTGTCTTTAATGTCGTTTTGTACATTTAACATTCATGTTTTTTTTTTGTCTTTTTATCGACAGATCTACGAAACTCAATCTCGAACAGTACAAAACATTCCTCGACGAGCTGGCTAAAAACAAGAAAGTGGAAGTGGCGGAAATCAAAAAGAAGATGGCCAACTGCGGACCACCCGGATTTAGCGGCGGTGCCAGTGGAGTATGTACACTTCAAATATATTCGACATTTTGACAATCTTCGACATTTAAAATATTTATCTAAGACAACTTATTTTAACTTTCTCTCTCTGTCTTTCTCAGTTGTTGAACTTATCTTTCTTTTAATCGTTGTTAATCTGCGATCGCACGTTTATATATCTTATCGGACTGTGATTATACAAGTATTGCAATGCGCGATGTGTTTATGTGATTCTGTTTTTGACGAAAATTTTACAGGCTGGAAAAGCGGCGTCAACGGTCGACAGACTGACCGACGTCAGCAAGTACACCGGCTCGCACAAACAACGTTTCGACGAAGCGGGAAAAGGTAAAGGTATAGCCGGTCGCAAGGATATGCCCGACACGTCTGGTTACGTTCAGGGCTATCAGAACAAGGATACGTACAAGGCTCATTAGTACTTATCCAAATGTGCTTCGCATACTTACCGACGATACGTGCTTCGTGAGGAACACACGAGCGGTGTGTTACATTCGATTTTACGCGGCGGTTCTGAAGTTTTCTATCGCATTGCATTAACAATCTGCCAGAGATATTGCAAATATTCTTGAGGAACGTATACATCGTTTTTAAGTTATTATTAAGATAGTGTTAAATATATATATCCTTATATATATATATATATTATTATTATCAAACAATGACTTTTTTGCCGATTAATCGCGCGATAGTTACTTCCTTAGATCACAGCTACGTACTTTTAACGATACATTATCTTACAAATTTTCTATATACGTACAAGTTCTCTCTATATAAATAAGGCCTGGTTGACCAGCTTGTTCTAACAATCGGTGTATGATTCTATCGACTTTTAGCTTTAGTTATTTTTTCTACACGTTTTTCAGCGTTTCTGTTAATCAACTTTGTTAAGTAATCGCACCTAGAGAGACGTATAGTTTAGAAAATATTGTTTGTTGTGCAGTTCAATAGAAATAGATTTTTTTTGTCTTTAAATTTGCGCGGTTTACCGAGAGAAATATTGCGTCATTAAGTGCGAAACTTGACAAATATGTATACACATACATGTTATATAAGTTTCACACTCAATGATCCAATAAATAAAATTGATTTCAGAGTACAGGAATTTACTTGCCAGTTGTTTTAATTGTTATGCAAAAAGAAAGTACATAGAATTGTGTATGAATTTTGCACAAATCGCAATAATTCCAATTAGTGATTTCGTGTAGGTAGAATAATAATATATATACACACTTCCAATAATATATATACACAAACTTCCTTGTATATAATAGAAATATTTTTTTTTTTTTTTTGATGAAGAAACTAGTCACACGTTTACTTCTCAATTGTGTTATTTTCAATACCTACCGGCTTTATCTATTTCCATAAAAAATGTATTGAGTTCGTGACAGATATATATGTAATTACATACATATATATATATATAAAGACAGATAAAAATAAGAATGCACATTTATCACACACAAGATTAACTATTGAAGATATATATCGCGCAAGACGCGATATGGAAACGTGACGTACAATTTTAAATAAAATTTATTTTCTACTGCGTATATCTCAAAAATATAATATTTTTCTGCACATCTTAACATTGAATTAATATCAATTAACTCGATTGAAACTTATTAGAGTTAATTGCCATACCCATAATTAACTCGGTCAGTGAACTCGAACATCGCAGCTCGTTTCGCCAATAAATGATTTTTATTTCTATGATATTGAGTTTTATGCCTTTTTTTGAGGCGTGTTGTATATTAAATATAATATATATGTAATAAAAAAAAAAACAGAAAGTGTACTTACTCTGTAATTTATAAATTGTCAGTGCGTTCACTGCCTGGCATATTGGAGACCAAAAATTTCGTATCTTACATTGTATAACTCAAAGCTCGATTATATTAAAGCAAAATTTTTACGTCATTTCCGCGATCGATCTTCGTTTCGTTTTCGGGTATTATATAAATAATAGGAACTAGAGTTTTAAAAAAAATGTGTGTATGATGTAATAATAATAATACTAATAATAATAATAATTTACATCGTATTGCGATTGTTTATAGGAGAAATTTTCTAACTTTGTATCACTCGTTTGTCTTACTTTTTTATGAATGTTAATGAAGAAAAAAGAAAAACATTTTCCGAATATGTGTGCACGCGTTTAGCTGCTAATTTGAATATTCGCTGTAACACACAGTAACATTTATCTTCAAAACCGTTTACATGATTGTCTTATCCAAAATAATATGTCGACGCAGAAGTAAAGAAATTCGTCTCAATAAAAAGTTCGTTTATTTGACACCTTTGTTACGACGGAGTCAATAACATTTGATATAGTTTATCTTTTTTTTTTTTTTTATATATATATATCTGGAACGCTTATAAAATGGAGCTTATATATGTGCGGAATCAGTTCTCTGTGTGATATAGTTGAAGTCTCTTTCGTTATAGGACATTTGAGATTTTTGAGAATACACATGCTATTCTAGAATTACGTCTCACAAGTGAGAACATTGTTTATTTTAATGTTAAAAAGCGTTAATATATGTATATATATATATATAATTCTCTTCATAACGATTGCGTTACTTAAATATTAAATATTAAAAAAAAAGAATGACTAACTAAATTCATATACTGAAAAACACAGACTTTATATTGGTCAAAAAAAGTTTCCGGTAGGAAGCAATGTGTTGTTAATGATTTTGCAACTCACACACACATCTTACAATTTCATGGCAAGATCGTCTTTTGTTTTTTTTTTTTACGGCGAAGCTTTCACCCTCTTTAAATCTAACACAGCGTACAAAATTGTGTGATGATCGAATTTTTTTATCAACTCTCGTTGCGTCGAATTCTTTGGGCATAAAAAATAAACGCAAAAGACACATTAAATAATACATATATAATAAATTATTCTCCCTCGAACGTGTACACGTGTACATAAAATACGTAAAAAAGCTGCACAATTTTGTTTTGTTTTCTGAGAGCACAATCTTGTTCGAAGCGTTTACATTAATTTACAATGCAAAGAAAAGTTGATGATTTATCGTTATAATTCCGTGAGAGTGTCCACCGACGCCCTCAACCGAGATCTGGCGATGCTGCAGTCGTCGCCGTATTCCCTGCTGGTCCCGGCGCCGTTTATCCGCGAGACGATCTCCTCTTTCAGGATCGCGAGCACTCTGCGATCCTGCTTGTTCTGGGCTGGAGCGTTTTGCAGAGCCTCCTGAACGTTCGACAGCGCGTTCTCGAGCAGACCCAGATCCACCTGCGCCTTCGCTCGGGCGTAAAACGCCTCGTAAGACATGGGCCGGACCAGGAGCGCCTCGTTTGCCAATTCGATGGCTTCGATGCATTCCTGCATTAAAAGAATCACACGTTTCTAGTTACAAGAAAATAGCGTAATTTCAATTGTAAAAGATAAGTTGAGAAAATTGAATCACTAACATTCATCTTTCGCTTGCATCGGCTGAGATTCAGAAGAAAGTTCAACCGAAGCTGCGTGAAAGTTTGGAGCTGCAGCATCAAGTGACTCTGCTCCTGTCCCTGGCAGTCCTCCTCCGGCGACGCTGGGAACTTTCTCAAAGCGTACGCGTAACGATGCGACGCTTCCTTCAATCTGTTCTTCCGATAAAGAACGTTGCCGTCCTCCAGAAGCTTGTTCAGTAAGATTATCAGAACGTCCGGTTTGCCCGCAGCCATGGCCCAAGTGGCGGGGCCCAGTTTGGCACCACGGCGCAGGAAACATTGCACCACCGGTATGTTGCGACAGCCGATAGCTCGATCCAGGGGTCGCATGCCGTGTATGTCGACGTGTTCTACCGCGGCTCCCTTCTCAAGTAACAGCTGCACCAGTTTTGGATTACCCTGCACCATGCATATATATACGCGTGATTACGTGTATCAAATGATACGTAAATAATATGAGCGCAAGCAGAAGAGAAATTCAGATTTACTTGGAATGCGGCCAAATCCAACGGAGTTCTACCAGTGGTGTCATTCGTGTTGACATCGGCGCCGCGATCGAGCAACATTTGCACAATGGCCACGCGTCCCCTAACGCACGCCCATCCCAGAGCGGTGAGACCTTCTTTGTCCTTCGTTTCCAAGATTGATCCTTTGTCGAGAAACAGTTCGACGAGATTACCGTGACCCTCCGAAGCTGCCAGCATTAACGCGGTACGTCCAGCATAATCGTGTTGTTCCAGAAGCAACGCAGCTTCGTTCGATATTGTGTCCGTGCTGCTGGACAGATCTCCTGCAAAAGCAATTGGAAAGATTGTAACAATTTGACTCAATAATAAATTATATTGAATTAAAAAACAATCACGAAAACAAACCTTGCAAGAGCCGTTCCGCGGTACCCCAATGTCCTTCCCTAGCAGCTAGCATAAGGGGTGAGAGTCCTTTCGCGTTCACGGCCAGGGGATTGGCGCCGCGAGCCAGGAGCGCGGAAACCGTCGCGGTTGAACCGTTGCCGGCGGCGATTGTCAGCGCGGTCTCGCCTATCAGCGTATCGGGTCGATCAACGATCACCTCGGCCATATCCAAGAGATACTCCACGACGGCCTCGTGACCTTGTGACGCGGCCGCGACAACGGCCTGCTGAGCGGCTTCCTCTCTGCTTATTTCCGAGGCACCGCTTTCCGTTCTGTTCTCCGTCGGCACGATCCAATCGCAAGCGAGAAGGTAGCCGACCACGGACAGTCTTCCGTGCCTAGCTGCGTGCACCAAGGGACATTGGCCAGCCATGTCCGCGTGTCCCAGTGAGGCTCCGGCAGCTGCCAATCTGTGGAGCGACAGTATAATTAACTATATAACGACTTCGTGTCGTTTTGAGTTAGGAAATATAGATGTAATTTTACCTTCTGACTACGTCGCAGTGTCCTCGAGCGGCTGCCAGCGATAATGCGGTGCAACCTTGATTATTGGTCAACTCGACGTCGGCACCAAACTCGAGGAGGAGCGACACCATCTCGACGGAACCCTCGTGCGCGTACATGCACAGAGCGGGTGCGTTACCCAGATATTCGGTGATGTGATTCGGCGATGCGCCCGCCAGCAGGAGCAATCTCGACACCTTTACGTTCGGGCTGTAGATGTTCCGCAGCATGCACAACGCCGAGGAAATGCATTCGGTTGACAGAGTCAGCCAAATAGCCTGAGAATTAACGAAGCCTTGTTGATTCTCTACACTTTAGTAGTTCGTCGTGTGTTACTTTTGCGGTAAAAAACAACGTACTTGTAAATCGCGCGAGGGCCAGCACGGAGCCACGCCTCTGTAAACATGCGCCTTCAGTACGTGATGACCCAACTCCAGGGCCTTGTCACCGTCCAGCGGTGCCTGAAGACGCGACAGTCTGAACGCGATCGCCGTGTGCCCGAGTCTGTAGTCGCACAGGAACTTTGTCGATTCTCCCTCGTCTCTTCTCATCAGCCATTCCCTGAACGAGGGGTGAAAGAACATGTACGTGTTGTCTAAGCGCTTTACGAGAAAGCCAGAGAGCATCTGAAAGATATACCTTTTTGTTAGGTAGAAAGTAAATGTAAATATTGTTGTATTTAAAAATTATTTTGTAATGTACTTGCCTTGAATCTTTGTAAAAAGTCTTCCCACGTTATAAATTGGTCTGTGTTCAAGGAATTTACAGAATAGAATATTTCAGGTAGAGTCAACGGATACAGAGCGGCCAAACAGACGGCCAGAAGAGGTTGCACTTTGTCGAACGAAGTTGCCGTGGGAAATCTCAAGTTAAAATGCAACAGAAAGATCTGCGCGAGAGAGACCGGTAATACCTGAAGATGTAAAGTATAAACAATAAATAAATTATTATTTTATTTTTATTTAATTACACTTATTTAATTTATTAAATTATATATAAATATATATATTATTTATATATTAAATTTTACTTTTCAATATTTGTTTAAGCAACGGTTTATCAAAGTGTATATTTTACTAAATTCTGTTCAATTAAAAATTCGATTTCGGCACACCTTGTAACTCGCAGATTTGGCGACTAAATGTCCGCTCTCGATGAGATCGAGCGTCAGTTTGGCAAAGAGAAAACTGCCCTTGGCTAGTGCGAGCAAGTGCGAAGCGAATCTCGTCTGATTCGCGGCGCACGACGATTCCGCTTTGCTGTTCACCGACGCGGTCACGTTCGCCTGTATCGAAGGACTGTGAGCGAGCCTGTAACCGATGTAATCGGACAGATCCTTCGTGATGCTGTTCCCGATCGCATCGTTCGCAGTCTTGTCTAAGGAAATTCTCGTGTACGGCAATTGCTTCGCGCAGTCCAGCAACTGCGTTCTAACCGTGCAAACGATCTTCAACCAACTAGGAATGTTAGGTGCATGCCTCGTCAGGAAGGAAGCTATGGTGTCGCCTCGGTCCGGTCTGTGATACTCCGCCTCGCACATGGCGTCGATTAGTATTACCTGGAAACGAAAAGAAGTGTTCTCAAGAACGTTGTCCCGTGCGATGCGATGCGAAACAACTTTCCGATTTGTTGTTCGATTGTTTACCATGTTCGAGTCCGGCAGTCGGTTGGCTTTCTTCAGGGTCAAAAGCGGCTCGATAATACCCCTGGAGAGAGCGAGATCCGGATCGACGGTGCATTCTCTTTGCGACAGCGAACCCTGAAGATGAGGTTCGGACAGAAGATATTCTCGGTATGAGATCAATTGTGGAGCCTGGCAGAGTTGCGCTGCCAACGAGTGAATTAAATCCGGCACTAGACAGGTACTGTTATTGTCGGCTTGGCAGAAGTGATAAGCGACAACGTGTGACGCTAATTCGCGAACCTAAAAATCAACACGTATCTCACTCGTATTTTTTTTTTTTTTTTTTTTATCCAAAAAGATAGAAAAAATAACACGAGATCAAATGCCGTACTTTTTCATTAGTGTGTCGGATATTAGCTTGCAGAACCGTGTTGCCAATTTGTTTTTCCTTCTCGTCGCATTCCTCGCTCACTTCCAGGGATCTCGGTTGCTCTCTTCGTCTACCGAAACAGCTGTGCTCCACCAGTTGCAGAACGAGCGCGGTTTTTCCCGTGCCCGGCGATCCGGAGATCAGAATACCGGGACCGGAACCGTTGATCACGGCTTCCAGTTCGTGCAACAGCCACTGCCGGCCCGCGAAGAGCGGATCCTCTTCTAACAACGGCACCTCGAAGAACAACGGCTTGAGAGTCAATTGCGCGTGATGCTGAACGAAACGCGCTGAAATCAACAAGAGACTCCCGTTATTATCCCGGACGTGTATTGTAATCACGATAATTGAATTCGCGGAAGAAAAAAATATTATTACGTTTAGTGTCTACGGATCCTTTGACGTTGCCGATTCTGGCCGATCTCCGAGTGCAGGATCGTCTGTTCTTCAGCTGGCCGAACTCGTCGGTCTGACTTCCCTGCGCGGTGTTGACGGAATGTCTTCTCGGCGTGAGCGGACTGGAGCTGCCGTTCGACAGACCGGACACGGACACGGACATGGACATGGACATCGACGTGGACGCGGACAGCGACGTCGAGATGGACGCCAGGCTGCCGCTGCTGTCGCAGTCCCTGGATTTAGTCTTGGTCTTGGCCTTGGTCTTCGATTTCACGGGACATCGCAGCGCCGCCGCGGCCTCGGCCTCGCTCGACGTGCCCGTCAGCGTCGACACCGGGCTCGTGTTCGTCGAGGCCTGAGTCTGGGTCTCGAAGCTGGTCAGACTGCTGAAGGAGGCCGCGGAGCTGTCGTTCCTCTGTATCGGAGCTCGCGAAGTGGGACCCGTCTCCGTGTTTCCCCGACCGGATCCCAGCAGCAGACCCAGTCGCATGTACAGATCTGACTGCGACGACTTCCGATTGGTCTTCGAGGACAGCGGTTTCACGCAACCGCCCTCGTCATCTACTCAAAGGGAGAGGAAAAGAAAACAACAATTTAGTTTGAGTAGTTAGTTGTTTTATACAAACTGACTAAGTCAATCCACAACATCACAAGCAGTGCTAACGTGTGCAGTGAGTAAATCCAAAAAACTGTCTGAAAAAAATCACACTCTACTAAGGACGGGCGCAATTATATAGTTTTAAAAAATTCAAAGTTGTGATGGTCATGCTCGGGTACAGGGAGGTGCTGTACAAAAAAGAAGCGTTATCGTAAGAGGAACACATATTCGCGCGTGCAAACGCTTTTATCGTACTGAGGAGGAGTGCCTCGAGCTAAGTCTCGCGCGTGACAACTCTTAAGGTTCTCCAGCATTCATTCGCACACTCGGCAAGCATCACGAACGTGTCTCAATAGCCAATACACATCGGTTTCTAAGAGTTTCTCTCTCTCTCTTTCTCTTTCTTTCGTGCCTGTGACTTTGTTCGATGAGCCGATGAGCTGATTCAGACCGTCGTTGGCCGTGCCCTGACTGCTGCTCCACAGCGACTTGATCTTCCCCAGGACGACGCCGGGCCATCTTCCCTCCCAGGACGAGGTCATCCAAACTGCGGTGCGTGAGCGAGTTTTGGCGATTTTTTTTTTAAAGTAAGTTTTTCGCGCCGATTACAAATTTCTTTTCTCGCCGAGCACGCGGTGGTGTACGCGAAAATTTTCGCGATTGAATCTTAGAAGTGTGAAGAGATATTTGTGTACCTGATAACGCGGAGGGATTGTCGTTCACGGTCGGGTCCTCGGGCGAGGATGCTGCGCGTCTCGAGGATCTCTGAGCGGCGAAGGAACTTCTGAGCACCTTCGGATTGAGGAAGAATCTTCTCCGTTGATTCGGCGGTATAGGACAATCTGCGCGAACACGGAGAGAATATTCATACACATTGTCGGATCGATATAAAATTGCGCTATTTGAGAGAAAAAAAAAAAAAAAGAATTAGATTCGACGTACTTTGCGTCATTTCAACTTTGTACCGCGCTTGAGGAACGGAGGAGTCTGGAAGTGCCGGAGACTTGATTTTCAGGTTCTTCGCCATTGCTATAAAGAGAGGTTCCTCTTCGTCCCGTTGCTGAAAAATATCGACTTACAATTAACGAGAGATCAGCAAATTCATGGGGAGAGAAGAAAACGATACGTTCTCTCACCGTTCGAAACAATGGTTTATTAAAAAACAATTCTCCGAAACAATAGGAACAAAAAAAAATAAACAAAAAAAATAAACAAAAAAATAAAATCGAAGACAAAAGAAATCAATTTTTTTTCTTCCGCGTCGTGTTATTTTTTTCGTAAACGACAACGGGCTTACGTGCGCGATTCGTGAGGGCAGATTAGCCCTCGTGGTGATTTTGGTGCGTGGCCTGGGGCTGCCGCAGAGAGAATTCACCGTCGATGACTCATCGAGCCAGCCGTCCGTGGGCGCGAAAACGGACAGCGGTGCCGTGGAAGCGGCGAACTCGTCCCTGAGCGGCGATGCCTCGTCCGGCGCGTCGTCGTTGTTGGGATCGTAGCCGCGCAGACATAGCGGGCATGCCTCGCTGCGGAACAGGCACGAGTAGCAACGCTCGTGGCCGCAGGAGTCGATCAGACGACGCTTCTTACCCTTGTCGAACGGCATCTCGCAGGACGGACAAGTGGATCCGCCCAGTATTCCGGTCGACTCGACCAACGCTCGTATCTGCGCCAGGTCTGCGAAGAAAAAAAAAGAACGAGCGCTCACATAATCGCCGCTTTCTTGCAATTCTACGCGATCGATCTAATCTAAGTCAATTGTACGAAAAGTTCGTCGAATCGCGGAATTCTTGTGACGGATATATCGAGTCAGGGAAAAGGTGAGCGCGCAAGCAACACTCAAAAGAGAGAGAGAGAGAGAGAGATAAGCGTGCGTGAGTAATCAGCGACTATTCGGCGCCGAAGACTCCCGCAAATCGAAGACCGCGGCCACGGTCTTCGACTCGCGTGCCACTTCGGAAGCTGAACAGAAAGCTCCGCTCGTATCTGTCACGAGCGATTTATTCGCGATTACTTCGAGATATGTCGGTTAATGAGGAAAAGAACAACATATTCGTTCGCCGAAGTATCGACGTTTATCGCTAACGCGCGAATAAATCAAATGGCGCGCACGGAATCGATTGCACGTTTTCTAGAAAGTAGGGTCAAGAGAGAAGATCTCGCTGCTCTCTCGCGTCCTCGTGTATGAGTGTGTGTGTGTGTGTGTTTGTGTGAATGCAGTCTCTTCTCTCCTTTATCCTTCTGGATTTTACTCGATCTCGCGGCTTACAAATAAAATCAAATAAAATGTTTTCTCCATTTATTTTTACGCAGTGTGCGTTCAAACTACTTCACTCCTGCAACACGCTTACTTTTCACCGAGAAACGCGAAAGAAAGGAGAGAAAAGAGGAGAAGGATCGAGAGGGGGTTGGGCGGGCGTCGGGAGTTTAATCTCTTTTCTCGCGAACAGATATAAACAGAACAAAGTGCACGGCGAAGGGAAACGGGAAGGGAACAGAGAAGAAGGAAGAGTCGCACGGCTCCTCCGTGACGGTAACTCCGCGCAAGAAGCAGGTGCAACTCTGCGGCCTGGGTTACCGTAAGCTGTTGGGTCAACGCACTTGAGTTCTGATGCGCGCTGTGAGAAGGCCCCGGCGGCGGTGGCGGCGGCGGCGGCGGCGGCTTACCACCGTAAACTCGCGCATCGGTAACGTTTTCTCCGGACGAATCTCATGCTGGAACTGACTGATGTTACGTCTCCGCCGTCGTCGTCGGCGGCGGTTTCCGCTATCGCGCCTGGCGTCAGTTACGCGCCGATAGACGCGCGCGTTTATCGATATTTATAAAATAAAATTTATCCAACATGCGCGATATCGCGAGCTATCTTGTACGACAACAAAGAAAACGAAAAGAGAACGACAGGCAATGAATCGTGAAATTATTTACGTACCTTGCTTCGGCTATAATTTTTATAATTGTTAAATTAAATTAATTTATTATCCCGCGCGCGCGCACATGTACATACACACAAGTGAAACGCGATCTCTAATGCGGCTGGCTGAATAAGTCGCGAATATTTAGCGCGACAGAAATACCGCGAGAAAAGTATTTTAATTTGAATGGATCACCAACGAGAAACTGTTGCGGCGATTTTTAGGCGTCATTTTTTATGACACAATTAACACGTCACATTTCTCTCATCTTTTTTAATTACAGGTTTCATTTTTTTTTTTTTTCCGTAAACTTTTAAAGAGAGGAATTACGTGAGCTTGTGTTAATAAGTTTTAATCGAATTTGGAAAATTTAACACGTCACATTTCTCTCATCTTTTTTAATTACAGGTTTCATTTTTTTTTTTTTCCGTAAACTTTCTAAAGAGAGGAATTACGTGAGCTTGTGTTAATAAGTTTTAATCGAATTTGGAAAATTTTAAACGTTTCCTCATAAAAAAGAAATACGTAAACGGAGCATATCGACATCACATACCGGTTTTATCTCTCGACGCGATAAATTAGATTAAATTAGATTACCCGGTCGAGCGACTGTGACACAACGGCGACTATCTGCCGCGCTAGAAGAAAAAAAAAATTTCCGTGAAAAATTGTCTCCGATGACGTTTCGTGTCCGAACGAGAATTTCTCCGTACATTCGATTTTTGCTCGGGATCGCCGCGGCAATGCGCTCGATCCTCGTTCTCGAGCGGCACCGCGAGAGACGGGGAGCCGCGCGCGATTAAAGTTCGATTAAAGCCCTCTCCCCGATCGCCCGTGAGCGAGAGAACGAAGCCACAGGACGACATCCACACCGGGGACCACCTGTTGACCGGTCCGCCGTGCCGGCTAACTTTCCCGTCTCCACTTCCGTTCTCCGTTGCTCATGCATATACACGCATACGCGCGTACCAAGAAATGGAATCTCGAACTGTGTGTCCTCGTAAATTGGATCCTGCAGACGACCTGACCCGAATCAGTGCCACATGAAGTTTCCCGCTTACCGGAAGTCGCAAAATCTGTGCTTCGCGTTCTCGTTCAACGAGATATTCTTGTTGTGCCGTTTTAAATGTCATTTTTTTTGTTTTATGACACAATTGTAACGTCACATTTTCTCATCTTTTTGAATTGGAGAAGGTTTCATCTTCCGTCTTGAACTTTCTAAAGATGAGCTGCGCGCGACCCGTGTGCCGGTATCGATAACTCATCATCATCAGAAAATTTCGAAAATCTTCAAACGTTTGCTCATAAAAAAAATAAACGGTGGTATCGACTTTACGCAACGTTTTTATTTCCTGACGCGACAAATTAGATTACCTGGGTCCCGACTCTGTGACACAACGGCGGCTATCTGCCGCCACGTCGTTGATAACGCCTGCGCGGTTAGATAACAGAAATCTGTGGCGCTCTGCGACGTAATTAAAACAGTACGTAAGAGAGACGAGAAAAAAAAAAAAAAACAACTTTCTCGCGCGCTTATCACTGTCTTTCGATCCGAAATATTGCGACACACAGCGATATCGCGGTCTTGCAATTAGTTTGTTTCTGCGTCGCAGAAGTTTTTTTCGAACGAAGAGAGAGAGCTTCAAGCGACTAGAGAAAATTGATGGATAACGAAATGAATCACACAGTCAACACAGTCAACGTGAGATCATCGCGTCGTATGTACGTATCTCCTCGAAGGTCTATTTAAGTATGTAGATTCGCGTAGATTTCTCAAGGATATACGCTCGCTACGTGAGTCACACATTTGAAATAAAAAAAATTTCAATTCTCTCTTTTTTTTTTTTTTTTGAAGAAGAAAATTCGTCAAACACAGCGAGACAATTTGCAATTTCTTCTCGAATTTCAAAACGAATAAAACTCTTCGGTGATCTCGAAACAACAGAACGCATCCTTCGTTCCTTTATCCCGGGAGAAACTCGCAAACATATTTCGCAAGAACATATATATACATATATATATATACACTTTTTTAACGGACGTATGTGTACCAGATTGATGACCGCGAGTCATGTCGGGGCATTAAGAAATTCGGATCGTTTTTTTTTTTTTTTTTCTGTTCGCGCCGGTTCTTTTTCTTTTGCGAGACACACCTCTCGGAAAGAATCATTTCACGTGACCTACTTATTAACACGATGTGACGATCGCTCGCGCGATGCTGAATTGCGAACGAGCGGAGAACAATACTTGCGGATCGCAGTTTTCCGCAAACGAAGAAAATTACACGCGGGAGAGTTTTTATTTGCAACTCGCGCGATACGACGCGCGTCTTCTTAATTAAAACGACGCCGCGTGCACGCGACAATCTGACGACCAGGCGCGACGACTCGTGTGTAGAAAGTTATATATTGTGCGTGCACAATATTAACAGAGAGTTGACGCTTTTTGTTTACCGAAACTCTAATAGACATGGAAGTAATAAAAAATTTATGAATATTGGATGCGGGAAGAATAAACGCGCAGGTGACAGAGAAAGTTAGACTCCGCCGTATTCAGGGCAAGGTGCGCGTTACAGGTGTGTACATTTCGCAACGACGCGCGCGTTGCAGGTTGTCGTGGGATATATTAGCGAATATAATCTCATTCGTGTCGTGTGTCTCAATGAGCGTGTGTGTGTGTGTGTGTGCGTTTTACACACGCGTGTGGAAAATTCGTTTCGCAACGTACCGTAATAAACAAGAGTTAGAAGAATATTAGCGGCGGAGATAAAGAGCCGAAGAAAACGCGACAAACGTTGCGAATCTCTCGACGAACGACGCTGATTTCTCGCGCGCGGTTCTCCGTATATGTGTGCAGTTAATTCCGTTTCTCCTGATAGTGGTCGCCTTATCTGCCGACTCTCGACCATCGAGAGGCGCGCAGCAACACGGCGCGGTCCAACGGTGTAATCTGTTAAATGTGATAAAAGTGGACGCGCGGACTTCTCCTTTTCCTACCTACCTACCCGGTTCGACATTCCGAACTTGGAGCGCGGAACACGACGGCGAAAATAAAAACAAGATATCGCGAGCGATCGTCTCGCGACCGAACGATGGCGTGCGAGGTTTCCTCAAGTGCAACATGTGATGATCGGCCGTTGGCGTGACCAGACGCGACATCCGCTTGCGAAATAAATGCATTTCTCATGGGAACCAGTCCGGCTTGTATATACATATGTACAATGTATCTGTATATAGGTACACGCTTGAAAAACGGAAGTTCGTTGTTCCACTCCGGCGGCGTCAACTACCCGGGCGTGTGTNTTTTTTTTTTTTTTTTTTTTTTTAAGAGAAACACTTGTCAGTTTCCCACCTTTTGATTCGCACTCCGTTCAGAACGAATCTTGTAGCGTTCAAAAGGTTTAAAATTACTGTTATTTCCGCGAATGACGCCTAAGCTCGCGCGCGAACCGATCGTTAGATCGCGCGAGACTTGATATTCTCGCGTCTGTAATTTTGTCTTTTTTTTTTTTTTTTGTTTTTTTTGAAAAACAAAAAGATGATCGAATACGCGTTGTTTGAGGAATTGTTAAACATATAAAAAATATTATTATTGCTTTATATAACGATTCGATTGGTTTGTTGTTTTGTTTCTTAATGATTCGGTTAAACGTTTCAATAAAAACCGTCCTTGAAGAAGAACCTCAAAAAAAAAAAACTTTCCGCGCACAAAGTCCCGTGTATCGCACGATCGTCATCGGGACACGCACGCGTAATTTAATCGCGTTCTCGATAATGAGAGAGGATATACCGCTAATCTAAGCGCCGGGAAATCAAAGACGATTACACGCAATTATATTCTCGCGGCGATTAAATCACAAGCCCGGTCTTTCTCTCTTCCCTTTCTCTTCACTTTCCTCTCTCTCTCTCTCTCTCTTCACCCTCCTCTTTCTCTCTGTCTTTTTTCTACTAAATCGTACGGAGAGCTCATTGACGCGAGAGCGCTAATGCGTTCATTCATTCTGAAAACGCGCGTTTCTCACAGTTTTCGTTTGCACGAGAGATCGAGCTGTAAGATATGTTTGCATGCCGTGAGAGATTTGAAAATCTCCGAAAGGAGAAAAAGAGGTCCGTCACTGATCAGCGCGAATTCAGCGGCAAAGGACCGATCTCTTTCGGAATTCCACTTAGGAAAAATATCCGACTCCTTTACAAAATATATCCGCCGAAATATGTTAGGTACCGCCGCCGTGAATCAAAGGGGACCGAAAATCCCTACGAACGCGTCCTGTGAGGGAAAATAGGTGAAAAAACGAATAAAACCTCTCTCTCTCTCTCTCTCTCTCTCATTCTTTCTCTTCGTGTGTATAAACTCACCGAGCACAGAGAGGCTGAGACCGGAGCCAGGGCGAGGCAATCTGTCGGGGGGCGCCATGTCTCTCCCGCTCCTCTCTTTCTCACTTTTCTCTCCTTTCTTTCTTTCGGCGCTCCTCCTCACTGCGTGTGTGAACGTTCCCTGTTTTGCTCCGTTTTTACGTGCGTGTACGCGCGACTCAATTCGGCACGGAGTTCCTTTCCGCGCTACGTCGTCGCACGGCACGACACACACTCGCGAATCCCATCACGCATACAACCGAGTTGTTACACACGCGTGTACAAGAGAGCGGCTTCGTAACGAAGGGTTCTACGGATCTGTGAAGGTGAATTCTCGCACCTGACGGAGAGTCTCTCCACCTCGTACGCGCGGTCTAACTAACGGATCGCGCTACATAACCAGCCGGAGACCATGTGGTCTCTCCCGCCGGGACTTTCGACGCGTCTTCTCGGTCATTTTTATTTTTTTTTATTTTTTTTTATTTTTTCCAAGTCATCCGCGGCGGCGAACGCGCGCGTCGTCGAACGCGAGACGAGGAGAGAGAGAAGACACGCACGCGGCGCACTGACCGGAGCACTGACTTGACTGACTGAAAGCTCGTGAGCGCGGCGCGAAGCGACGAAGCGGCGGCCCGTTCGCGTGACGCCCGGGTTGGCTGATTGGCCGGGGAACACAGCCCGTAGCCAGCAGGTCGGCCGACTGGCTCCGACAACTTCTCGCCCGATCCTCACGGTCGTTCTTTCACGAGGGTGCTCTATCTCCGTTCCCTTCTTTTCCTTTTTCTCTCTTTCTCTCGCGTTCTCTCCGCGCCCGACCTCTCTCTTCGTTCTCTTCGTCCTCGCGTGCGTCTGTCTCGCTCTGTACCGAGAGAGTTTCTGTTCCCGGTTCTGTGCTGCTGCTGCTGTGCAGCGATCGTAGAGGAGCCTTCCCCGATCTCGTTCCCCGCGCACTCACGCCTATGAAATCGTCGGACTTTCGAGAGCACTCGGTCATTTTTCACGTCCCGCCGTCTCTCTATACCCCGATGGAGATACTCGTTAAATTTACCTTTCTTATAAATCTCTGTCTCGCGCGCGCGCGCGCGCGAACGCGATTTACATATCGAGGATATTGCGATAGATTCGTGCGGGGCACCGCGCTTATTTTTCTTTTTTTGTTTTTTTTTTGTTTTGCAACAGGTGTATCCGAGAGTTCGCGTTTGTGTACTCGCGAAACATTACACTTTCTACTTTCACATCCCGAGCCTAATGCACGATTCTTATGTGCGAACGTATTGTTGTTGTTGTTTCTTTGTTTTTTTTTTTTTTTTGTTTTTTTTTTTAATCGAAAGGTCATCGGGAGATTATAGGAATCCCGAGACCCCGAACAATGCTCGGCGATTGCGGTGAAAATGAGAGATGACTATACGTCGCACAGCCGGTGTATTTCATTCACTGCGTTCGTTCTCTCTATCCTTGATCTACGATCCCACGCGGATCGTTGTTTATTTTCAGATCGATGACCCTCTCTCTCTCGCGACGAGCTCTAATGTACGTCGGAGATTAAAGAATCTAATCTCTCGCTAAACGCATATATGTAATTTTCGATGTTGAAATTCACAGAGATAGAGACGTCGGTAATAAAAAAAAAAAAAACCCATTGTGATTCGAGTTACCCGCTTTTTTAATTTCGCGCGAAATATTTGAATTTTATATTCTAAAAAAAAAAAAAAAAACACGCGGCCAGGAAATTCGTTAAGGCGGAGATTCGCCTGTGCTTTCGCGAAACGTTTAGGAGGTAGACGTCGTTGCACCTTTCTACGTGGGCTAGTGCGGCGGATGCGGGTGGGCGGACCAGGATCGGGTTTATAGTGGTGCAACTCAGACCGGGCAGGAATCACGTTGAAACGAGCATCGATAATTAAACGAGCACCTCGTCGTTCGACGTACGTACTCGTCATTTAAAAAGAATAAAGAAAAAACAACAACAACAACGATTCGTGTCACGCTCCGCCTGTCTCGCGAACAGGGCACACGCGTGACAAGAGTCGTCCACTATACACTCGGTATTATTTTAAATACATTTCAAGTATTTTTTTTTTTTTAAGCAAAAAGAATGTTGTTGTAAATTTGTTAAGAAAAATTCTTCGCAAACTTTTACACTATTTTATCATTCTCGAAAGTTAATTTAATCTTTTGCACTCAGTCGCCACTTGATTCGGCAAAATTGCAAAGCTCTATTCAACATTAGATCTTGCACATAACGTAAAAATACATAATATATAAAAATATTGAGATAAGGTAGTTTTATTCGTTTTAATTTACGTATGTGATTTATTTATTTATTATTTATTTTTACGTCAGTTGTAAAACGTTTCGTCAACTCTTTAGCAAAAAAAGATCTGCTACTTTTCTAGAAAAAGAAAACTTTCGAAAAGGGTTAAAATTTGTAATGATGCGACGATGAGAGGCTCTGACTTTCGTTCGGCAGAAGCGGGTATACCGATGTAACCGTATTGGTCGTATGCATCGGCGAAGCGATGTGTCCGGACAAGTGTGATGCAAGACGGGCCTTATACGGATCCCGACGCGGGACCCACGAAAGTAAGAAGTTTCACGAGCAAAAAGAACCACTATGTCACGTATATGACATATATATACTCCGTGTGACAAGCGTCAATTCGTTTAAGTCTCGATTGGCGATCGTCGAAAACTACACTGGACTTTCGAGTGCTCGAAAGAAGAATGAGAACATTTCGAATTTGTTTTGCGCCAAAGGATATGATCGTCTGACGTCACATTACGAAAATTATTCGCGTTTGTTGAAGCTCTGCCAACGTATTAGGCACAATTGGCTGCGTGGGCAAACGTTAAACGTTAAATCGCCCCGCTAATCGTCACGATGGGAGATGATGCAACAAGATTACCCGCCCACGATCGAGTTTCCTGTAAGAAGAGGACCGGCGAAAAGAGCAGGGGACACTTTAAGTATCATGATTAGATAAAACAAAAAAAAAAACAAAAAAAAAACATAAATCAATCACAGTGTAATATAAGCGGTCGAGCGACAGAATGCAAACGAAAACGTGTCTCGATTTTTGACGACGGTTGATAGGGTTCTCTCTGTAGTTTTTTTTTTTTTTTTTTTTTTTTTTTTTTTTTTTTTTTTTGAGAAAAGAAATTGTAAAATACCGTACGATATTGCGGAAATCTGAAGATTTCAGCCGGCAAAAAAAGCACGTCGATTTGTGAAAGAAAGAAGAAACGCAATTTATCTTCATCACGTCATCTTTCGAACGTTTAAACCTGAAAATGAATAAGTGCATTCAATTCAAGTCGCGGTCGCGCGTTTATAGCTCGTTAATAAACGCTTCAACGCTGCAACGCCGTGAGATTTCTCTTGCATCGGGAGATCGTTCGCTATATTTTTATCGCGCGCGATGTTTAAATGTGAAAGCCAAATGCGCCGTGTAAGCGCAGTTATTAAAAATTGTTGTTTGACTTTTCTTGTCGTCATCATCTTATCGTCGTTATTGTCCCCGTTATCTTTCGTATTTATTAACGAGCTATTAATTATATTATTATATAATATATAATATATATTATATATAATAATTATATAATATATAATATATACACATATATATATATATATATTATATAATATATATATATATATATAATCATATAATTATTATATTATTATATAATATTATTATATTATTATATATATTTTTTATTTTGACTGTGTGCACCAGAGAACACACATTTGTCGAATGCTTCACATTCTTGACCTACGATGAGAACAGAGCCACTTCTTTCCTCCTTTCTTTAAGGATTAAAATCTTAGGAACGAGATGAGATTTCGTTCAAGATCAGTTTCGTCTGGTCCGCGTCATTCGACAGGTACGTTTCGACAAGCTCGGTAGACTCCTTAAAGAGAACCTTCTCTGGATCTCCCCTCCTCGTCCAAGCAAGAGTTCATCAAATTGATTCTACGAACTCGGGATCGGCGCAGACACGTTGATTTCAGAAAACTTACTTTAAAAATAACCAAACAAGCTGTAAATTTGTTTTTTTTTTTTTAAGAACGACATATTTTTAAACTCGAGTGAATTTTTGTGAATTAATTAATTTTTAATTTTTCCTCGAATCCCATTGGCGTCAGCTCTCGCTGACTGTTCGAATGAATCGATCGAGAAAAAGGCGAAACCGACTCCAACGACATGACACGTGCGTCGATCGAGTTCCACGATAAAAAAAAAAAAAATACTCGTACTCGATTTACGTATCACAAAAGTTTTTTCCGATCCTGCTCGTTCCTATTGCGCGCACACCGGCGGAGAGGGAGGAGAACAACTCTGGAGGACCTTCTGAAACTATAGACATACCGCGAACTCGACAGACCAGAGTGTAACACCCGAGATACCCAGTCCGCCCACGTAATGTCCATATGCATTCGTACGTGAGCGTAATTTTACGCTGGCGAATGTACGCGTCAGAACGAGCGCGGAAGGGAAGAGCGACGGGGGAGAACGTGCGCGGAGAGAACACCGGTTCTCCCGGCACCCAGGTCGCTGGCTACATTCATAGCGATCGTACGAGCGCTCGGGATCCAAGAGAGTCTTCTTATGCACGTAAGAGCGCGGCCAACGACGCGACGTGTCTCTTCCACTCTGGACCACCGTCGGTTACGACGACGAAGCAGTCAATGGCCCCTCCACGTATGTAGGTGTAATCGCGCGTAAATGCCGCAAACGCCGGTTAAGATTTCTTTCGTTCACGTGCCCCGCTTATCGTTGACGAATTTTTCAAGTTTCGATCCAACCGAGATTTGCGTTGATTCCGCGACGACGTCGAAAAGCGGAAAGTGACGATTCAGTCCTTCCGCACATTCGCTCGCCCAGAGTTCTCGCTTGCGTCACACGCGGAAGTGCACGCGTTTGATTTTGAACGAAACAGAAACCTGGAAAGACGCAAATCTCTTTTGTTCACACATGTGTGCGGCTTTCAAAGTTGTTTACTTATTCGTGAATATATCGGATGTAAGATATCTGTCCCCAAGAACGTGCACCGATGGCCGGACATTTGATTAAAGAAACGATTTCTATAGATATGCAAATACCAAACATAACAATTCTCAACGTCTCATGTATTTTTTTTTTTTTTTTTTAACGATAGTTTTAAATATTCCTTCCTGACTCCATACGGAGTGTATAAACACTCTGTTAATTATTATCCTCTAAGAAATGTCCAGTCAGCGTGGACATGTCCACGTGGTTATTGATGACGAGGTACGTTGGATACTGTTTTCCAAATGATTTCAAAACGCTCTCGACGCGGATGAAGGTTCCTAAAAAAAAAAAAAAAAACCAAAAGATAACCGTCTTACAAATACTCTACGACAGGCAGACGCGGTGTTTTCTGGCGCCCACGCGCGACACTCTTTGTGCCCCCGTACTTCAATTCATTCATTCCCGGTATATCCTTCTTTCATTCAAGACCCGATACACTTCGATCGTGAAAACTTGCTCGCGGCCGTTCGGCTGTAGAGCGGATACGATACGCTTCGATAAGAATAGCGCGTGTCAAGCACACAAGAGCGAGAAATCGCCTCTCTTTCGCGCCGTTTTGTACAACAACTCGACAACTTGGCACGGGGCGGCCGAGGAAAAACATCAACTCTCTTTACGACGTATGTCGGTTGGTATGTACGGTGTCATCATCGAGGGAAAACCGGCCTGATTACCATTTCTCGTGCGTGTATGCACACGCACCTGTAAGTGCACTCGGCGCAAGTTGAAAGATACACGCGTGTATTTTCTCTCCGTTCGTTTCCGCCGGCTACTGTCGTCGGGCTGTGAATCGAGTTCTAGCCGAGATCCTCTCGGCACCTTCGAATCAACAGCCTCGAGGTGTCGCAATTATTTATGCGAGTTTTTAAAATTCGCTTAAAAAAACAATATAATTAGCTTTGGACGAGCGATCCGCAGCGCCGTTTCCAAAAACGGAGTCGAACGACGATTTTTAAGCGCACGTTCTACACCCACGTACGTACGTACGTACGCACGCACGCACGTACATACGCACGACGGTACTTACTTACGTGCACTGCGATCTCTTTGCGTTCGAATTCGGAAGTCGCGTAGGTGCGCGCTCTGACTCACTGACAAACTCGGCGTCATTCCCTCGTTCATTTCTCAATTTCCAATCGCGGCCCACTTTGTACCGGTCGACGAGATCCGCGCGAATCGATATCGCGCCGGTTTTTATGGAATGTTTTTTTTTTTTCGCAGCGAGCGAATTGCTGGCGATTCCAATTTTCTCTCTCTCTCTCTGCGTCGCATCTTCTTGGGAAAAACTCACCGCTTTTGTAGACCTCCACGTCGACCAACGTCTCCTCATCGTCGGTGTCGGGTCCGAGGGACACTGGCGTGTACACGACGGAATCTCTCGACCTCATACTTTTCTGTCTTAATTGAACGACGTTCTTGTTTTGTGCATCTGGCGACGATCTGAAATATAAAAAAACATTATATTTTTGTGCTCGTTGTACGTTTAAATAAAAAGATAGAGAGAATATACAATAACGAGCTACACCTGATGTTCGGGTAAAATTAATTATTTTTCCTCAAACTGAGTGTGTTTGTAGCGTATATCTAGGACCGACCAAGTAGTCTCGCGGCCTGAGTGCGGGGCCTGCGAGTAGAGAAGTCCCGAATTCGAATCCACACTGTCGGATTTTTCCGGATCGGTCTCTTTCAAGTCGAGTTCATCGATTGAAAAAATCGAACTGAATCGGACCTGCAATCAGCTTGAATTGGTTGTGAGAAATGTGGAAGAAGAATGTAAAGGAAATATTGCAACCCTGAGGGAAATCAATAAAAATTGCTTGTAGCGTATATCTTTTCCGTATCTATACTTTTCATCATCGTATTCTTTGTAATTTTTTTTACATAGAAACATTGAAGAAGATCCCATAGAGGATCGAAACGTTTGTATCTTTTTTTAATTCCTCGGATTAAAGAAGAATTTTATCCCATCATCAGATGTAGCTCGTTATTGCCTTCTCTCTATCTTGTTATAAAAAATATTTACTTGCAAAAAGCGTGGAAAAATATTTATTAAAATTTTAAAAATTGGTTGTACACGCCGAGAAATTTGTGTGCAATAAATATTATTGTCTCTGTTTTTTTTTCTATTAAATTCGTCTCGAGTTTTAAATGCACATCGGAATTTCTGTTTTGTTCTTTTCGTATTTTTAAATTTTTTTCCAAATCCTACTATGGCAGTTTCTCGTGACAATCCGTGCAGTTCCTGCCCGAGTTCGGGATGCGGGAGTTTATTTCGGGAGAGAGACGCGACCGCCGCCGTCTCGACGTGTCGGTAGACGTACCGTCATTCTTCTGGGATTTGATCATCGGGAGAAAGATATCGTCGTCTTCTCCGAGAATACACCGTCGTCGTCCGTGTGTGTACCGTCGGTCGATATTCTCGTGCCACGCGTTGTACGAATAACGGTAAAAGTTGCGGGTTCTTTAAAATTTTGCTATTTGTGTGTGTGTGTGTGTGTACGTGTGTTTATGTAAATAAAAATAATAAAAAATACACTACACACTTTCTTTCTTCTTGCGCGTTTTTTTTTCGGTATAAGTTAAAACGTCATAAATACAAAAAAAAAAAAAAAAAAATCAAACACCAACACGTGTAAAAATAAACGACTGATTATTTGTCATAGATACGTGTGTGTGTTTTCTTTCTCTTCCTCTCTTTCCTTCGAACTTGCATTCTGTCTATATTTCCGTCGTCTGCTGGCGGATGCGGAGCTTCATCCCGTTAGTTACAACCACGCCTTTATGTTCGCTGGGGGTCTACGGGGATATACTTGGAACACAAAGACGACGAAAAAGAAAGCGAGCGAGATCTTTCGGCAGTCGTTTGCGTTTACGAGGCAAAGCCGCGAGAGATCACGTGCCCGACGCGCATTACGGCCGGAATATTGCGTTTGCAAAATTGTCTCTCGACTCAATCTTCTGTCTGTCGCCGAAATTGACACCGCGCGGATAAACCCGCGTTGTTACAACAAAAAGCTAAAGCCGCGAGTCACAAACGGGAGCGAATTGAGTAATTAAGTTCGTTCGCGGAACGAAATAATTTGCGCGATTGTAAAAATGAAAAGTAACGTGGGACAGTGTATACCGGACAGGATATAATAGCATCCGTTTCGCTTCGGATCCTGTCAACGAGTTCTCACGTGATACGTACAATTTATATATTTGTCGAAACGAGCGAGTCAATAAGATTCTCTTCGAAACGAATTACATTCGGAATTACCGCACGTCTTGAACGTCTTCTCGCGAAGACTAATCAGAGAATGTTAATGTTGATAATGTGGGAACAAAATTTTATAATATAACTTTTGTAATCATTACTTACGATGACGCATCAAAAAGTAGCTTCTCTTTTCGTAATTTGTAATTACACTTCAAATTACAAAACGTGGCGTTAAATTGAGTTAGAGGGTGAACGACCTCGCGATCTCGCGATCTTCGGCCGAAGGGTATCTCCCTCGGCGCAGGAAGTTGGGGAAAAAGGTGACGTGCGCCTCGGAGAGTATCAAGTTGAACAAACTCTTCCCACTCGTTCTTGTTCTAATTCCCCGTTCTCCATAAGACGCGCGTGTCATCCCTACTACCGTCGACTTTGAGTCAGGAAGTCAGGAAGTATCCGTCTCTCGCGCGAAGCTATATATTAACGTGCGCGCGCGCCGATCCCAATGTCACGCGTTAAGAAACTTCCGGTACGACACCCCGCCGCCACCCGTATGATTAAGTCGCGCGATTATTTGCAATTGCGCGCGCGGCAACAAAACGTCGCTCTTGTTAAGACCACGTGATTTACATTGCCATCGCAATATCGTGTGCGATGACAAAGACGCGCTTCAAATTGTCGTCGTTATCTCACAGACAGATATATTTAGACTAGAACGAGGTGGCGATTGATTTCTTCATCTTCGGTTTAGTCATAAAGTAGATAAGAGCCATGTATGTACGTAGCGCACATAGCGTCTTAAAGAGAATGAGGTGAGGAATGATCGACGAACGAGAGAAAGAGAGCAGCCGAGAGGGTAACGTCGCCGAAAACGAACGCGCAGCTTCCTGGCTGCGAGAGGGTAGCTATGTCCCCGCCTTGACGAGTGACTACTGTTGGATGCTGACAAAAATAGCGGCGACGGCGTTATATACACCTATGGGTACACAACGAGGGTCGAGGGTCGACTGGACGGGGAGGGGAGGAAGAAGCCGGTCGACACGAGGAATTCGTCCGCCGTACCCAAAAGGAAGCTCTATTTCCGGTCTGGATCCGAACACTTGCGATCGATCACTTTGTTCTTTAAATCGCGGAAGTTATTGAGGAAGAAGAAGAAGAAGAAGAAGAAGAAGAAGAAGAAGAAGAAGAAGAAGAAGAAGAGGAAAAAGGAAGAGAAGATATTAAAGCGGAATTTCTTGAACATTTGAGGAACTGAGAGAGAATTAAAGCAAGATATTTACGTTTATTCGCGCGTGCAACGATCTTCGATGATTTTCCTGTTTTACGTAATAAAGTGTAATTAAATATAAGGAAATATACACAATGCAAAACTTGTTTCAACCAGAAGTTGATTATCATTGCTAATAATCATCAAAAAAAAAAAAGAAAAATATAAGACACCGATCTCGTTTCACGTTGCAAATTACAAATGTACTCGCGTCATGTCGTAATAATATCTGGCTCATCAAAAGCAAGTTGATGTCCTTGAAAATACGAAGTATCCTTAATAATTAAGTAGTTTCATCCGCGTCATGCGCCTAAGCAAGTAATTTGAGAAATCGTTGAATTTTTAAATTTTGTTCTACGTGCGTGTCGCAATTAATATCATCGTGATTATTATTTGCGTTATTTGCTTGCACAGCGTTTCTTGCATTATTCGTTTCAGTTTTTTTCTTGCCGAAAATCGATTTTATTTTTTTTTTTGCACAACTTTTTTATTTGAGTTTGAACATTGCGTCTTTTTATCGAAAATTGAAAACTATAATAAGCAACACGTCGGATGTCTTTTGTAAATAAAAATTAGTGAATTTTTACTTGTGTGTATGCAAATTTACGGGATTTTAAGATGACGATAGACTGTCGCGCGCTCACCAATGCGTTCCAGCCTCGAAATAGCAGTGCCGTCAGGCCGTCGACTTCTCTTCGAGATTCTTGTACACGACGACACTTTCCTCTTCAGAGTTTTTTTTTCTTGTTTACTTATTTCAAGATCGGCACTTTTCGAACAGGATAAGAATTTCGTAGCGACGCAAAAACGAACAAAAGACAGATTGACTAGACACGCGAGAAATTCGAAGACAGAATTTGGCTCTCTCTTTGGGATTGCTCGCGCTTCAACGCGATATATAAATAGAAATAGAAATAATAAATAAATAAATAAATAAATAAATATGATGAATCGCGTATATAATTCGCGGATTAGATGTGTGTCGAGTTTCGCGAGCAGCTTGCGTTTTCTTCCTCCGGGAACTTCCGAACGACGCAACGCGCTCCGTACGACTGCATCGCGACTCGCCCCGCGATGCAAGAAAAAGCTCGGCGCTTTCCTCCCTCATGTGTGCGCTTCCCTCCGTGGACATTTGTTCGTTTTACCTTTGCGACAACTGGATGCGATCGAGTCGCTCCGGTTGCCGGAGAGCTTTGTGTTTTCTCTCGTTCCTCTTAGTAAGAGACGGGGGGATCGTCCATCGCAAAACGAAAACAATTTAAGACATTGTGTGCATTTTATTAGCTTTTCGTCATTTTACAAGCTAGGCAATGTTTGTCGGAATGTTGCTCGACTATTTAATATCCAATTCCAGTATCCGTGTGACATCCGTAAGAAAACTGTGTCTTCTGAGAATGTATATTTTATTTAGATGTTTTTTGTTAGCAATTTAATTATGTAAAATTGTTTACGTGTCATATTTGATCTGAAAACACATTAGTAATTATGCATATTAACGAAGTTTTCCTTGTTCTTGAAAATCGGTCCCCAAGAGCCGTATTTGTCGTTTTTTCGTGGCGATTGTTGCTGCTGCTGTTGCTGCTGCTGCTGCTGCTGTTGTTGTTGTTGCGTCGACGATGACGAACGCCCTTCCTTATCTTTCCTGCAATATAAAATAACATTGTTATTGTTTAATTCCACTTTCAAATCGGCTTGTACAAAAAGTTTTTCTAAACTAATACAAGTTTTATATAAAATTACTAGTTTTACTTTTATGTTATTATTTAGTAAACACGTTGATCGCCGCGTCAATCATATTCGGGTGACGTGTAAAAGTCTCCGGAACCACGTCACTCAGTTGACGGTTTCATTCACCTAATTAGCAGGATTTTACAAATAATTTGCGAGAGTTTTTAACAGTAACAATATACAAAACTGCTTATAAGTAATTTATACGTAAAAAAATATATAATATTACACTCTGAAAGGAACTATACTCTGCACAGTTCGATGTTTGCTGTGAAAATGACTGGAATAATTAGCAGACAAAGTAACAAAAGAGACTCCATGTCGAGCATTTGTTTACAAACAGATCCAACTGTATTAAAGATATAAGTAAAAAAACAAACTGTTGTTTGTCGCGTTGTTTGTTAATGCAGAAGTTTATGCTAGCGCGATAGATTGCGGCAAACCGCGGAGAATAATATATTCAATCTATGCCGAGCGATCAACGTATTAACAATAAATTAATTAATACATAACTAGAATCGCGCACGTACGTAATTGCGTTGTAAGGTCCTTTAATCGTGGACCCGGTTATGTTGGTGTATCCCATCTCTTTGTCTTGCTCAAGAATATCGAATGCTAATCACTTGTTTTTTTTTTTTGCGTTGAATTCGAAGTATCGGATATCGAAAAAAATTCGTTTGACCGGCGATTTCTCTTATTGCTGTACAGAATAAAGATTTACAATTATTTTATTTCTGTGTTTCGACGTATTTAAAAATATGTGTATATGTGTTTGTGAAAAATACTTGCAGTCACACTTTACGGCACGTGATGCAAATGAACTAAGACTAATAATTCAAGCCGATTTCCAGAGTTGCCTCGTCGACTTCCTTTGCGCGTTCGAAGATTTTTCGCTAGCCTGCAAAAAACGCCATTGAAATGGAGAAACATGAGTAAGGAATACAAAATCGCGAAGTATAACGATTAAGTAACAAATTAAGCAAATAACAAATCACGACGAATTTAAATAACAAATTTTAACAAAGCGCCGAAGAAAATTATTTATAATATTGATTCTGTTTTCAATTGGCGATATGCGGACAAACAAGTGCCAGAAACCTGATTTCTCTCAGACACGCGCGTGACACCGCGTGCGATTATCATTTTTGCAAGAAGAAAAACCGACAATTGATCGAGAGAAACCGAGCAAAGTTATGCAGAACCAGTTTTTTTTTTTTTTTATCTGTCGCTTACCTGACACTGGGCAAGAATGTTGGAGAGTTGCCTTGACAATCTAAGATCTTGCACCTCATGGACACATAGATCTCAGCAAATCGCCGCGAAACACTTCAATTCGATCGATTATGATCGGAATGTCACCACTTTGGTGAGCGGCGAAACAAATCGAACGGAAGACCGGATTTTTATTGTCGAGAGATTTTTCGAGAGATTTTCGAGAAACGATCGTTTACACGGAACCGCCAAGAAGACTGCCGATTCGCTGTCGATCCCGCCGCTCTTACATAGTCTCGGACGATCCCCTTCTTCGTTCATTAACCACGATCGAGTGGGGACAGCTAGCGTGACTGCTAGGTGGACATAATGATGATCACCGGTGATCGCATTAAGACCGTCCGTTCGTTTTGTTAATCGCATTATAAATTATACATCCGGTGAAGGAACGCGATAATTTACCGATTTCTGAATATCTGTCTGAAAAAAATAAGAAATTTGGACTTTTGTTCGCAAAATTTTATTTATTATTTACTTTTAGTATTGACGATTCCTTCAAAGCAACAACTTCTAAAATTGTCGTCGATTCCGTGTGGGATGTGACAGTTCAAACAAATACCCACTGATGAAGATTTAAAATAAAATCGAAACGTCTGGGACGAACACACGAAAAAATTTTTCATCGCAAAATATCCCGCAACCTCTGATTCAATAACGCCCTGTTCACACCTTCGCAACATTTCTGTTTATTTACTTTTATACAAAATGTGTTTTTAAGTTCTCCTTTTGTTGAAATCATGTTTTCGAGAGAAAACAAAAGCATTTGTTTGAACAAAAAAAAACAGATTGTCACGTGAACTGGTTTTTTGTCGAATACGACGCGCAGTACGTCGCGCGACAAGTTTTTTCATTTTCGCAACAAAGTAAGATCGCGTCCATCGCGGAATGGATTACGGACGTTACATTCTCGTGGAAAAATTAATAGAATATCTCGTTGTGAGTAGTTCGCAGCTTAAAGGTAAACTAGATTCTGACGCAACATCGATCCCGCGTGTCGTCAGGATGTAAATCGCGCATCGCAACATTTTTTTTTCTCTTCGTTCGGAAGATACGAAGAAGAAAAAGAGAGAGAGAGCGATAATTTATATGCGTGCGTTTATAAATAGAATGGAAAGTATAATATTGACGTAGAATGTTCTTTTTTTTTTGTGTGTGTTTTAATAACCGATATACAAAAAGAAATACAAACTTCTCAACACTTATATTTTAGCTAGTTACGGTACAGCTTGTAGCGGGTGTTAAATTAATTAAGTTATTTGAATTCTCAACTAATTCGGAAATGCTAACTCTGCCGCGTTGTCGCACAAACTTAGCTACATCATGAAGCTCATTCTCGGAAATGTAAATAAACTTTCCTCTGTCGTCAATCACGCCGGTTAAATTACCGTTCGCTTGCAACTCTTTAATTCTATCCACCACATTGGCTGTCTTCAGACCGAAGTGTGCGGCCAGGTCTTCCAATATCAATACTTTGTTCTGTTTTATGTACGCGATAAACTTTTGGAGCAAGTTCTCCTCTTCCTCGTTGCTTTCTTGATCGAAACCTTCCTCTTCCACGCTAAAACTCTCTTTCATCTTCAAATATTCCTCGTGCTCTCTCCTCTCCTTTTCCTCCCTGGCTTTTCTTTCCGCCTCTTCGGCTCGCAGCTCCTCCGCGTGTTCCTTCTCAGCCTGTTTGTCCCTCTCTTCTTGCAACAGCTGCTCCCGTTTCTTACGCTCCTCTCTCTCACGTTCGGCCGCTTCCCTCTGTATCTTCTTCTCAGCCTTGGCCGCCAGCTTCGCCCGTTTCTTCGTTCCTATCTTGTGATCCGGCAATTCCACCCTGTTGTTCGTATCGTCGTTGTTATCGTCAACTTCCCGATCTTCATCGTCAGGAGGTTCATAATTGGCAGTTCTCTGCTGCATACGATGCCTAACGTTTCTGACACCAGCTGCTCTTCGAACTTGCACCCTTTGTTGTGCCGCATCATTTTGATCGTTCACCTGAACGGTCTTCTGGCCACCTAAAAATATCAAAAGTTTTACACACACAGTGAAACAAAACTACGCCACTTCTCTAATTGTTGACGTGCAAGCTTTCAGTAAACATACCGAATCTATGTTGTAGATAAATGATAATTAAGAGTACTATTGTAATCACTCCGGCGATGATTAGCAACAAAACGACGTCCATCTTGGGTGAAACTCAACAATCGCAAAAGTAACGCTCTGTTTTTGTCCTGCGAAGAGAGAATTATCGAGCGTTCAAAGTGACGTTTGAGGTTAAAAGATCTGTCACATCTGCCAGAATCATATGTTCGTCGAAGTCGGTCACGTGGTCGATAACGTTTCTGACGCATGCGTGTGACATTTGTCAGATTTTCGATATATATAAATCGACGTTCGATATAAAATTACTCGAACCGCTTGAATTTCGAACGTTTAAGTTTTTTGTTCAAATTTTTATATACATAAGAAAATTAAAATAAAAGCGGTAAATCTTTAAGATAGATTCCTGTAGTTTCCATCAAGTGCAATATATATATATATATATATATATATCGTAGAGACCGATCACCTAGGTGATGTGCGTGAAAATAAACAACGGGATGTTGAGAGAGTCGTCAGTTTATCGTGTTGAATAGTATTTTTCAGTTTTTTTTTTTTTATCATGTTGAATCCTGCTGATCATCTTCTGGAGCGGTATTATGAATCTTCCAAGGACTCGGCGGAAAAGTCCTTTGCGATTCACGAGTGCGTGGAATCTGAGGAAAACGAGAAGTTGATCTGCGAACAATCGACCGAAGATGCGAACAGCGATAACACGGAAACGGAAGAACAGGTAATGTGAAAATGCAATAAATTCTGAAAAAAAAAAAACTAAAAAAACCACACGCGCGCGCACACACACGTACACGTACACGTAACGTCTTTACGTCATGTCATGATGTAGGAGAACATTAAGAATAAAAACACAACGTGTGATACAGATGTTCCACTGAGATCTTTGCAAAGATTAGACAGTAAATTACTCGAAGATGACACAAATACGTCGTTCAATTTCGATATCATTTTTGAAGCAGATATCGAAGATTCGCTTGCTCTCTCGAGCAAAGATGGTCTTGCCTTGCACAACAACAAGACTATTTCCACCACTCCAGGTAAAAAAAAACGCACAGAATGTGCGTTGTGAATCGTTTATCATAATTTACGATAATTATCTCACACTCGTGCAAAAACTCCATTAAACATTGTATAGAGCTGTTTACGTCTGATGGATGTCTAAGACTGGAGTTTTTGTTCCTGTGTGTGGGAGGAGCAAATAGTTTTTCTTACGAAAATGTGTTTTATAACATCGTTTTTATTATGACACGTAACGAGGTTTCGAAAACAACAAAGGGGATTCGTGTCTCTCGTTCAGCGAGGACACATTGCCGACGGACAGCGCCTCGGATATTTCCTTTTCCGGAACGGAGGAAAAGAAATCTTCGAACATATTGACCTTATCTTCAACACTGCCAGATAAGACTCCAGTGTACAACGAAACTTTTATCGATCTAACAAGAGCTGGTCTTACCTCACTTCCTTACGAAATGATCGAGAAATATCCTACGATACAAGTACGAACGATAAACTGCGAACAAAATTTGTAATATTGATAATTAACAACACGTACGAGGATTCCATTTTTAGATTCTCAATAATTAACACTTAGATCCTCGCAATATAATTTCTTTTGCTTGTCTTCAAGATGTTGTATCTAGAGAGCAACAATCTTCCCGAACTTCCTAAAGAGCTTTTTATCTTATTAACGAACTTGCAATGGCTGGATGTTCGAAACAATCAACTGACAAGCTTGCCCGCGAGTATCAAGTCGCATCCATCGCTGGAGACTATCCTGCTGGAGGGAAATAAAATCGAGAAATTGCCTCTGGAACTTTGTAAGTAAATAGAGACACGCGTTTGATATGTAGATTTTATTATAACTCTGGCCCAATATATTTTCCTAGGCTTAGTGCCCAATCTCAAAACTCTCAGTGTGGCACGCAATCCTATCAATACGCCTCCGAAGAACGTTATAGCTCTCGGATGTTCGAGTATTCTCAGTTACCTGAGGGATGAATGGAACAAACTGCATCCAGACGAGCCCGCGACGTTCGTAGAACGTAAGATTATGCGATTAAAAATAATTTAAATTGAAATTTCAATCGCACAATATAAGAAACTCGTTGTCTCTCTTAAATAATTTAATTAAAATTTGTGTCAGTGTATAAAAGAAATAGAATTATATGAATTTGTTTTAGCGAAGATAGAACCGAAACTATCGACGATTCTGTGTTACCGATCACCTCGCGAAAAAAAACGGAAATTGTCGAAAGTACCGAGGCACATGTCGAAGAGTATGAATGACATCGGTGGTTCGCTCAAAAGCGCTTCCGCCACAAAAAGAGCCAGAGCTTACAGACCCAGCAACAGGTACGGTAATCTTAACACTATGAAACGATCGGTAACCAATATCAGCGATACGCGCGACGATGTTGCGACGAGTTCTCTCTCGTGCGCTCGGACTGTCACTCCGTGCGCTGACTTTCTTCACTCCAAAAACGAAACCAATAAGAAAGAGAACAAAGGTGGTGCAAATAACACTCCGATTAAAAGAGACGATAAAAAGCGCGTGTTTTTAAACAAGACAACTTCGTGTCACGAGATCGGGAAAACTTGCGACAAGAAGGAAGTTGTTGGAGCGGATGCGAAGATTCTGCATCTGACGGGGCCGTCGCCCAGATCGTGTTACGTTAGACGGCACGTTACCGAATTGATAACGTATAAGCGTCACAGCACCAGGGAATGTAGAATCAAAACAATCAGCAATGAGACGAAACACATCACGTCGACGAGCAACTCGAATAATTCTGTGATGTTCAAAGAGGAGAAAAAAAGATGCAAAGATAATGAGCGCGCGGAAGTGGTTTTCGATATCGTCACGAGAGACATGCGAAGAATGCATTTGCGCCCGATGCAATTGAAAGATCCGCGAACCATGTTGTTGTGTTTAGAAAATTATCTCGATATCAAGACCAATTGAATTATTCATCTTGAGCAACGCACTTTGTCTTTTTTATTTTGCCGATTGTATAAAATCTTATTGCTATACATGAAAAAACGTGCGATTGTGTTCGTTTAGATGCGACGCCAAAGAGACCACTATCATCGCTATGGAACAGCGTCGGCAATTAATTTCTAAAGTGAGAGACCTGTTCAGCGCGCAATCGGCAACAATTCAAAGAATCAAGTGAGCCATCTTCTTGCGCACAAAATGTTAATAAATACATGAAAAAAAAAAAAACTATATTTTCGAATTAAAAAATTAAATTATACGTACAGGGATTCGAACGTTGTGAAAGAATGGAGACGCGACAGGCGAAGTTACGTTAAAAGCATGGAAAAAGTATCGAGAAGAAATGAAGGTAACAATAAAATGTTAATCGTTATTATATGTGACACAAAAAAAAGCGGAATCTGTAAAACCTGTACAAAATATTGTTATTTATTAGATGACATTCCGTATGCAATCGACATTGAAGATTACCCTGTGATACAAAAACGATCGCAAAACGTATGGAAAGATTATTTGATTATCTGTGTTTCATTTTAAAATTACTGAGAAGTAAAACGGAAATTAAAAAGTTTTCGTTCATATTTTTAGGGGAAAAACGTGGATAAGCAGAAACAAGAAAAATTAAGATTTATCTCACCAGCGTAAGTGTGACAAACAATATACACGTAATACAAACGATACAACCGATAAAACTTTTAAATATATAATTTTAGAAATATAAATGCGAGAATTCAAGAGTTATCAGAATTTTTGCAAACGCTCAAACTTGAAAAATCTTCAGAAGTATTGACGCCTAAATCTAATCAAAAGTATCTGCAAGCTGAAATTGAAAAGGTTATAAATTAAATTATATTTATTGCAATAAATTTATAGTGTCCGTTGCTTATAAATTATTTTAAATCTACCTCGATCTGTATTTCTCGTAGCTGTCGCGTTATCAAACGGAGATTCAGAATTTAAGAAGAATCAACGAGATATCACTGGTTCCAGCAAATTCCTTGCATCCATCTTCGTGATTTTCAGCCCGATTCTATTGTGGTTTTTCACCTATTTATCATTTTCCGCATAAAAAGTTCCAAACAAGCTCAATGTCAGTCTCTCGAGGTGTTTATTTTGTAAAATAAAACAGTACTAATCACATGTATTCTAATGTAATTTCACACCCACAGTATTAGCACATGAGATAATTCCGTTCGTTATCAGACGAACTTCAAACTCTCCACATAATGGAGATATCGGGAAAATAACTTGAAGATTCTGCGGTTATATCATTTCATATATGCGAGTACATATAACTCTGCCAGTCTATGTCAAAAAAAGAAAAAAAAAAACTAATTTTAATATTATTTTTTGTCAGCAGAAAAGCAACGTGTTCTATTGAACATCTGAACCGACTGGATGTATACACACGCAATACGCACCACCAGTGTTATTACAACAGTACGGAATAATAAAAATAAAAAAAAATAAAAAAAAAAGATTTAAATAATATTTTAAACATGCTCGCAAATGTCATTGATTTGAGACCTAATACTTTCCCAGAGTTTTCTGCTAGTGCATTCACAATTTTCTCTATATGTTATCACTAGATATTCAGTATAAAAATCCTAAAAGCGATATATATATATATATTGTATAATCATCGAACTACACATAAATGTGGTGTAATGGATATATAAATTCAATATTTGTGTGTGTAATGTGTATAAGTGTGCGCTCGCGCGCGTCCTGTTGTGTACACACAACACCGCAAAACACGTTTTCGACGCGTTCTTTCTGTTTTTTTTTTTTGTACATGTGGCACTGGAATCAAGCCTCGTGATAAAATTTGCAGAAAATTATCTATTGTACAAGATTTTTTTTTTTTTTTTTTTGAAGAACTATTTTGTCTCTTGAAATATATATATAGCACAAAAAATTCCTGTAATCAAATATGTCGAATGAATATAAGACGAAAAATTTGTGTGTAAGATGCGCGCTTCATAATCGCGAGTTTCGTTATAGCCTTACTGTGACAACCATTCATATATATATATATATACGTGTGATATATATATCAATTCTGTACATATTTTGTGGATTAATTAGCTTGCGACAGAGACAACCGTGCACTTTGTTTTTCAATATCCTAATAAACGAGTATAAGAGACGAGATTATATATAAACACAGCTATTGCTCTCGTTACAACATTGCGCTTTTTGAGTTCGACTGTTGCTCAACTGGAACGTTTTTTTTTTTTGTTTCATTCTTTAGGCGAATTGTTAATGAACACACATATCGGCATTTCATCACGCGCTATTCAGAATTTTATATACACACTGGCGCATCGAACAATTGCAATACTGAAGTGTGTGTTGTAATACACCGTACTATGTATGTATGTATACATATATATATATAATGACGCTTAAGAAAGAAAAAAATTGAATTTATTTATGCTGCGTGTGTAAAAACTAGTCCGATTATTGCACTATGTACGCTCGTCTTTCTTTTTTTTTACTGAGACACAGCGGTAATATTACTACTTCGATAATAAAACTCGGCATCATACATGCACACACACACACACATTTTGTACCTTTTATATGTACATATGTATACAATTGTATCAAACGTCCAGACGTAGCAATACTACGAGAAAGGATCGAGAGTGCGTGCGTCGTCAAATAATTACCTACCAATATCTAGTCGTAACATACTTCCGAGTGAAGTACACTTACTTTTTTCTTTTATCCTATTGGTGTGTTTGCGCTTCAACTGTTGTTTTTTTTTTTTTTTTTTTTAAACAAAGGCGTTTTTAATTAATTAGTATTAGTAGTAGTCTTTTGCTTTAAACACTAGGAAATCATCGACTTCTTAGATCGGAGCAGGTATACTTTGTTAACAAAGATTACCGGGGTACTGATTCTCTGTTAGAAACTTCTGCACATCGTTTTAATTCCGGGATGCTCCTCGTGAACCGGATTTAAATCGACGAAACCTAATTTTCCGTAGAACTCGTGAGACTCTTTGTCCGTTGACAACATCGTTGTATGTACGCCGAAAGAACCTGAAACACGTCCCATACGACTTCCATTAATTATCGTTGTAATCTAAAATTAAACATCCTCAATGTTTATTATATTTAAGAGACAGATTATTCACCGTTTGCTCTTAAAGCCGCAAGAACGCAGGTTATTAAACGTTTACAAACTGATTGATCCGTTACGCTCGGCAAAACGGCGCACGCGAGCTTCGACGGGTGTTGTCTGCACAGTTGTTCCGAAACATCGGGAATGAACGAGTGGAAGTACTGTATTGCATCCTGAATGTTTTGCGGCATCTCGCTGATGATGCTGTTCAAGGGATACTTTATTCGCAATTCCGGGATCCAGGAAACGGTCATCTTCTGATTGTAGGTTTTTACGTTCAGCGTGGCGACCGCGTAACCCACTATACCGTTCTCGTCCTCGACAATCATGCACAATTCCGGACTCAATGTCAAGTATCCTCCGACGTATCTAAAAATAAACATATCCAGTCGTACAACGGTTTCACACGAGAAGATCGCGCCAATCTATCGCACGTATAAAAATGTTCTGTACCTCTCCGCTACGGCTGACGAAGAGGTGCAATTGTTAATCTGATTGCACACCGCGTAAACCGCTTGCTCGTCGCTCGGCAAGTACGGACGAATTGTGTATATTTTGCTACTGGGCACTTCTGGTGCTTTATAAACGAACAAGTCGTTACCACTGTCCACCGGGATCAATCGCTGTGCACAAAAAAGAACGACATATTTCAGTGCGACATTATCATTCTCGTAATCTCGGACTGTGAGTTGCGAGACAAGCGCACATAGACAAGAAATAACATGCACCTGCAAATCAGCTGTAAGTCCACCGCGAAAAACCCATGGCTCCTGATCTCCGCTCATAAACGTTTCTTTCCAACCGTTCGAGAACCCTAAGTCCCGAGAGACAACAAAACCAGTTTTTAATGCAAACCTCGCAATGTCAGAGCTAAAATGTCGCGCGCGCGTAATATTGCATGTACTTTGCTTTTCAATTGGCTTCCACTGCTATAGGCATCAATTTTGTTTAATCTTCAACATGCAGAAATAGAATTTCGACTGAAGAACGTCGCGTTTCTTTCTCTTGTTTATCTTGCAATATACACCTTTTCATTCACGTCAAGAGTAAGAAGACGCCATCCAGTCGGATTAACCAAGGTGCATCAATATAAATAACGTAATAATTTATACATATTCGAAAGAAACAGATATTTTTCACGTGTAAAAGTTACAGTAAAAATATTTTGGAATATATATATATATTACATATTTATGTATGTACATCACAGAACTGCGTAATATTTCAGATCTGAGAAAAGTTTAATTACAATTATTACGAGAACAGAATAATTTACTCAAAAACTGACATTAATGTCGTGAAACAAAAACAATTAGTGTGTCGCAAATGCTGCACCAAAGTTCGCGCAATGATAAACTCTTGAAAATCTGAATTTGGGATGTAGGAAAAACAGGGTGATAAATCCAGTTTGCCAAAATGTGTGTCTGAAATAAAATTACGCCTGAAAAAGGAGCATAGTTAGATATATAGTATGAAAAAGTAAACAAAATAAATATACAACGTAGTTGTATACTGTACATGTAGGCAAGTTGGCAAAAGGAAGACGGTATGGTTGATCATTTAGGATAAACGTATACATATTGTTCACATAGTAAATAATTGTTGATCCGTTTTTATGACACGCAACACAGGCAGGCACGCACACACACACACACACACACATGCGCGCGCGTCCCCATATACGCAAAAAAACATACAGTTGTGTGAAGATGTAAAAATTTTGGGAAAGTATTTTTTATCACAAATGATCAAAGGCAGTTCTTAGACAGAAGTTCAAGAGTTTATAAATAAATAACTTTCTGGTTTGCTAAATTGTGCCAATTACATCTAATTGAATCGATGGACCTACTTCTGATCTAATATCGGTTGCGTGAAATGTGAGAAATTAATCAAATTGAAAAAAAAAAAAAAATAAAATAAAATACTCGATACGATATAAAATTATCATCTGGAGACATTGCATGTGCAAACAGTATAAAACAATTAATGCTATGTTTTGCTATTTACGTGAAGAACAAAATGCACGTGATCAGAGACGATATATACGCTATATTTGCGAATACATATATGGAAGTACGTCCATCCATATTAGCGACACGCAAAAAATATACACGCTTTGCACACGTTGATTTTTCGAGTTGTTGCAACGCCGCTTCTATTTGCGCATCTCTCTTGTTTATTGCAAAAGAAAAAAAAACGAGATTTCTTTGTTTCTTTCTTTCTTTTTCTTTTTTCTTTTTTTTTTTTTTTTGGTAAAGTCCCAAACAAAGACTTAGAGAAATGCATCTATAAACACTGCAATGTTTGAAACTTTGTTATTTTTCGCGCGCTTTCTGTTATGTTACTCAAAGAGTGGTGAACCGCATACATGTGTAGCTGCCCTGGGTAAACGTCGTCATCGTCGATGGGAATCTGCCAAACGCTATCAACAGGACAAAAAACACAGAAATGCGAGTTAATGAATGTGAATCAAAGCTGTACAAATCCTGAATACATTTATATTCCGCAGGAGGATGTTCGCTTACAGGTCGCTTATATCATCTACACGTTGATTCTGACAAAATATTTGACAGGGAGAAAATCCATCAATGAACTGGGACTGTGTATTGCGCCCCAATCTTTTCAAATGTAGTTTTAATAAAAAAAACAAAAAAAAAAAAAAAAAAACAACTCTTACGACAAAAACTGATATACAAAACACACTCCTGCTTCATTGTAATCTGTAAAGAAAGTCGATCGATGTGTTAATAGCTGGTATTAAGATTATTCCTCAAATTCACGTATTACGTTCACGTTCCGTAAAGATGCTGTTGAGTGTCATCTCACAAAATTAAATCTCGAACCGTTCGCCACTTGGGTGTTACACCATTGTTTTTTTGGTAGTTTGCCATTCGCGCGGGAAAGCCACATCAATTTGTTTCGATCAGACTGTATGTCATCTGCGTGTTACGAGTTGGATTAAAAAATCAACAAGCAACTGTTTTTTTTTGTTTTTGTTTTATTTTTATTTTTATTTTTTTTTGCACACATGAAGTAGACGTGTTCATCTACTTGACACGTGTTAGCTTTGTCGAACAAAAAAAAACCAACACGTACATTTTATTGAAAGCAATAAGACAGATGTTGTGGCTTGCCTAGGATAATAATCAAAATAAATCAGCGGCCATTAGTCAGAATCCGTTTTTTTCAAATAGAAAAAAACGTTGAAATTAAAAAAAAGACTCAACCGAAGATCAAATAAATCAAAGACTCAAATAAATCGCGTGCTCGCAACGCATTTTGTGCCAAACTCACACACAAATTCGTTCGCTCGCGAAAGAAATCTGACGAGATTAGAGATGTGCGCGATACGTTGTATTGATTGTTTTCATATTGTTGTAATTCTGACTTACGGCGACGTAAGTTTTCCTTACCGCGCGCGCAATGCGAATGCATTTATCTCTAATGCGCAGAAACAAATGCATGTTATATACTGAAATTAAAAAATATGCAGATCATAGCGTACGCGCTTCCGAATATTACTGATAGTCTCGATGATATTTGACGTCATACAAGTTTTTTTTTAACAATATACAGTAAATAACAAAACACAAACATTTTATATATCGACAACAATAAAATTATCACTTTCTAAAATAACAATCTTTCACAGAAAGCTGTAAATTTTTCAAACATATTAAATTTCAATCGAAAAAATTGTTACAAATTATTTTGCAAACAAAAAAGAGCGTGTAAATTTTCTGTTCTTTCACCAGCACGCACGAATGATGTCAAATAGTATGTGAAAAAGAAGCAAACGTACATTTGTGTAAAGTTACTTGTCAAACAATCAGTAATTTACGGATTCAAAGAGCAGATATACATATTTTGGAAGATCTCTTGCCAGAGAATACGTTGCATCAATTTACAAGGAAATAACTCAATTATTACACACAGCAACGTATGTATTGTAATATCGAAATAGTTTTTTTTTACAAAGAATATTCTATCAGTAAACATTTATAATATAGACTAGATATATTATAAATGTATATGTTTATAACTCTGAGATTTATCTCAGATCTTATTTTACGTATAAAGAATCAATATATTAAACATTACGATATTTAATAATAAATAGAAATATATAAGCAACATTTTGTTCCACATTTTGTAATGTTAAAATCAAGTCACGTTAAAACACAATACCTTTCCTTGTAAAAAGATAAAACTATATAACAAAACATAAGATAACGTTCACTTACCAATACTCAAGACAGTTTTGTTCTGAAATACAAGTATAGATAATAAATTATAATATTTCTAAGAGAGAAGTCAACAACAGCACTCGTTTGAAGTATGAGAATGTAAATTTGAATATATTCGATCAAATTCAAGATGTCGCGAAAAAGAAATTAAATTAAATCTTGAAAGATAAAAAAATGTTCGTCGTTAGAAAAAAAAAAAAAAAATAATAATAATAATAAGGTCAAAAATCGCGGAGGGAATATTTGACCAAATAAATAGTATTTAGAAACTTAACATCGACTTTGCACATTCATGTATCTTTGTACCAGCATACTAGCATTTCGAATTGACTTTCTTTCCGTGTGATATTAATAATAATAAATGTGTATCAATTCTTTATTCTGAAGATTTATATTTTATACATGTATATTTCTGATATGTGACAAGAATCAAAAATATGTATCATTTGTATTGCAGTAAAATTACTTAATCGCGTAGTTTGTAAAATTGAGAAAATGGATTATTTTAACTCCTCAAAGTAATAGAAACAAGTTTTGTAGAGACTATATATAAAATTATTAGTCATTTCCGAATTTATTATTGTCATAAAAATATTACATATTTATTATTGTAATAAATTAATTTTATCTGCAAATGATTTTTTTTTTTTTTACAAAACTACTGCGTTTTTGTTATATATGATTTACAATTCGGTCTGTCTCTCTCAAAGTTGTTTTTGTATATTGTCAATATATCAGATAATATCTTTCATATGTACGTGAACAAATATGAGCGAATTGCAACTTACCTAGCCATTTCACGTAACTATTTAGAAGAGACACAACTCCCCTCATGTCCCATACATACGCATATAGATCGTACAACAACTCACGATTGTTGCAATACGTGAGTCTTTGGAATAATCTGTTTACCGCGTTACACATGTCGTTCAATTTGGCCGCACGTTGGTGCCATTCTTCGATCTAAAACCATATTTGCAAGCGCTTACACACATATCCTATATGTCGTAATTTTGAACTTTGTACAAATTTTGTGTGTTTGTGACTCACATCCGATTCAGACACCTGTTCTTCCTCCTTCGATTTTTTTATGACGACGTGAGCATTGCTCTTCAACCAGTTGAATTCTTGTAGCAACTGAATTCCTTGACCACCGTGCTCGAACGGCAGATAGAACAGATCACACAGAAGCGAGAGATCCTCGTGCGTGAGTTGCTTATCGACGTCCACCGGTTCCTGAGACGCCGAGTCCGCGGTGTCGGAGGAACTCTCGTGATTCTCGATGTCGTTCTCGATTATCATCTGCGTGCCGTTCACGGTGGGAGAAGTGCTGTCCACTTCCACCTGCATACTTCCGGAAGTCTCGCTGCACGTCTAGCAAACAGATACCGCACAAATTATACATGCATAATCAATCGTGCAAAATTGCGTAAAAACTTACAGAAATGTTATCTACCATAGCATCGTCGTCCGTAGGTATTTTCGCGATATGCGCCGGTGAATTGTTCGGAGTTGTGTTGCAATCCATAGGTTCCATAGAAGACAACGCCGCTGATGGTTCGCCGCTTATAGTCGCCGAGGATAACGTGGTCAGAACGGGCTCGCTGACCACTTTTATATTCGACACCAGAGAGTTCATCACAGGACCGGACGGAGGTTGCGCGAAGCTGTCGACACTCGTCACACTTGAGCAAACTTCGGCCAGGGCCTGAAGATGATTGGAATTCGCCACGGGGGTAGGTGTGGCAGGAACTGTGGTCGTGGTCGTCGACGTAAGACTCATGCACGTATTAACGGAAGGAATTATAGGAATGGGTATCGTAGGCGCGACGCACGGCTGAGGCTTGGCTATCACTCCCCAAGCCGCTTTTTTCTTGTTGAACTCCAACAGCCACTCGCATATCGCGTTCTTCAGGGCGTGTCGGGGATGATACATGTTCGGCGACAGTGTCGACGGAACGTCTTCACCTAGAACGCCATCCTCTGTTTCAGTTTCTAATTTAATATCTGCCGATAGTGTGTCATCTGCAATGTAAAATAATCTCTCATTGATTTTTTTTTCATCAATATAGACGCTGTAAAATACACATACTTAAACTTGGGTCTCTTTTTCCATCAACGTTACATCTGCTCCACTGTGCTAATGTATGAATCGCTACAAAATTCGCGCCGTATTCACAATTCGGATTAGTCAAAACTCCTCTGAGTTTAGGTATAAGATCGGGAGAACGACCGGCGTACGGTCCGAGAAACACTCGCTTCTGATCGTAGTCGTTGGCATGCAAGTTATCCCAAATAACGGGTGGCCTTCTGAGCACTTCTGTGATCTCCTCGATGGACTCAACCGTCAACAGTCTCGATATAACCTTGGGCCCGGTCCACATTATGTCGATTTCTTGAGCCAATTTACTACCGAGAGTGTTGAGATATTCCGAAGACGTGACGTTCGGCATTGCGCGCGTCGCGCAATATTGCGTGGGGCATAAGAGGAAACGTGGTTGACCGAGATGTTGAAAAATGTCATTCGTAACAGAGACCTGCAATTGACGAAAAAAAAAAAAAAAAACATAAATATGTGCGTTATAGTTACTCATATTTCATATTACTTTGCGCACGTACTTGAGCTTGTGCGAAAGATTGAAACACTTCTTTGTCAGCCTCGCTCATTTCCGGTTCTATGTCGTCGAATAGCAGCGCGAACGCCGTACAACCGAACTGACTGACTTGTTCCAATTTTCTCTTCAAGGCGGTCACTTCTTTCGAACTGGAGTACGTGATATCTAAACCCGGAGATAAAGCGTAATAAAACGTTATTCCGTACTCCCTAGCTGCTGTGATTAGACCAGTTAAATGTTCGGCCTCCTCCACCGTGTAAAGATCCCTCCAATAAGCACGGTGCTTGTAATCATCTTTTGGGGCGTACAAGTAGGAGTCCATTCCCCATTTTTTTAATCTAACAAACATGCGCAAATTCAATTAATATTGTTACTTCATTATTCATGAATGTAATTTGCAGTAACAAAATGAAATGTTTAAACGAAAACAGAAAACAGAAAAGTAACAATGAGAAGAAATGTAGTTGTGGATACTTGAAATATTGGCAGGTGTGTGTTCCTTTCACTTCCACAAGAAAGGAAGATACTCACTTCTGGAAGAGATCCTTTCGTTGCTCGGTTGTCCATGGTCGGCCGTAAAAGCCTGAAAATAAAAAAACTCAGAAAATACGTCACACACATCAGCATACGCGCGGACAAGTGTAAAAGTTATAAAAAAAAAAAAAAGCGAGCGCGCGTTGCACGCGATACCGTGTGTTCTCGAATCTTACGAAATTACTTATTCGCGCAAAGACACGACGAGTGTGTCAAAAAAAAAAGATACGCCTTACTTTCGCCTTACCTTCCACCACGCCGCAAATAAAATTGCCGTTCTTCGTGTTTAAATTCGCGGCCTCGTTCGTCTCCGCCATTGCGGATCGCGAGAGGCACGATTTGTTTGAGTCCTAAAAAGAATAAGTGTGTCGAGTGCGTGTATACGTAGAAAAGAGCGTAGAACCTTGCAACACACACGTTCACGGGCCGAACGGTGGCGACGACACAACTGACGTGCGACGACGTCAAATGTAAACGCGGCGATTAACGATCACGTTGCTGTTGCTACGTGCCACGGCATAAGTAAATCAACGTTTTTGGATGATTTGTCGGCACGAAGAATGTGATCCGCTTTGTGTGAACTTTATTTACATACTGGTGTACCCCGTTCGGCACCGATCAGAATAAAACGTCACTGAACATGACAGAGCTCGAGAGACCACTTGAAACAGTTGGAAACCAGTCCTGTTTGCAATTTTAACGTCAGCGTACATACGCGCACGATTGTATATCTGTCGCGATGTTGTACATAGTACATGTGTAAATCGCAGGGTCGGTTTTCAGCAAAATAAAGTCTCGCGTCCACGAAGGCGGGAAACCGAGGTTCGAGAAATTGACCAATCGCGTTCGCACAATTCGGTCAACCGACCGATACGATTGGTCGATCCACGAAACTGTGTTTCGGTCGTCATGAACACGAGGCTTAAAATCTGCTTCACATTGGTCGCTCGCCCAGCTGTGTTCTGTTGTTACTGAGAGTTTAAAAATCATTTGTTGTTCAAACAGTATTTAAAATACATTTGTTTTTGACAAGTGATCATGGACGACAGGACGAAGGTTCATAAAAAAAGATGGAGAGACGGCGATAAAACGAATTTTTATAAGAAAAGAAAGAAAGAAGCGAAGCAAACCGTCACACATGATAAACCGCGTAAGTAATAATATTTATTTAACAATTTTTGAAATTCTTTTAAAGAGTGCGAAAATATTTTTAAAATACATTACAACGTGTGAATATTTACATTGGTTTAGCTCCAGACAACTCGAATCGTAGCCCAAGTAATCTCGATGTGGGTAGAAACAAGAATATCCCATACTACGGATGGCGGTTATTTTTTCCTGATACAGGTAATATATAATAATTCATATATATAAATAATTGAGAAAGATGATTTTGAAACATATCTTTATCTTGGAGCTAATCTTAATAAATTTATTTCCGTTGGAACACAGAATATAAAACCAATTGTGCCATTGTGAAACAAATTAAAGCTATAGAGGGATTTGTGGAGAGGAATCATTCGTTGTCTTCATTGTTCACAATGACAAATTTGGAGGCTGGAAGGTCCTTCGACATTGACATCTGTGAATTATGTAATGACAATGAATTTGTACAGCAATGGCCAGATTTTAAGGATGAAATACACGAGAATCCAATAACCACGTTAAATTGTATGAAACTTGTTATTTATCAGGTATTTTCTTGTCTTTTCTATATATTGTAGAATACTTTTTAAATTGTATGTGTTCAATGGTTTGTATGTGTTCTTGTATCATGATTTTAGAAAATTCTGGAGACAGTGTCGGAAGAAAATTTGCAGTATGTTTTGAAATCTATCAGCAGTTTGCCCACAATCAAATTGGGCATATTGAATTATCAACCAGTTGTATGTCTGCGAGATCTCAAGCTAAATTGTTATGGTACGTGTACAGAAAAATTATATTTGGCCTTTTACGGTCTTTCTTTTTTGTGCTGCATTAGATATACAATTGTTGTAAAAATAATTGTTGGAAATCTTTCCAGAAAAGATGATAGCCACTAGAGGCTGTGTAATAAGAGTTGGCAGAATAAAACATCTCGCGCAATGGATGGTGTTTGCTTGTTCGAAGTGCCATTTGCAAAAACTGAAACATTCCCAGGGAATATATAAGGTGCCGAAAAAATGCGATGTCTGTGGCGTGTCAAAGTTTTATCCGGTTTTGGATTCATCTTGTGTGAAGAGCATCATGTTTCAAGTGATCAGAATACAAGAGCCATTAAATGACGAGCAGGAGAACAAAGGCAAAGTGCCCAAAGTCCTTGATGTGGAACTTACGGACGATTTAGTTAACATTTGTATGCCCGGAGACGATGTAACGCTCACTGGTATAATCAAGGTGATTAATTGATTACAGTTACTTAGTGCTAAAGTAAAAACAAAAACAAAAGTAAAGTAATATGATAAAAGTTTGTTTTTTTTACTTTAGGTACAGGGAGTTGACGATGGTAAAACCAAAGTTCAAGTTGGAACTCCGTTTCCTTTGTACATGAAAGCAATAACTGTTATCAACAACAAGCACAGATACGAGAATAAAAGCACCATGAGTGATGAAATATCTTTAAAAACTCATTTAGCTATACGGGTAAATCAACGCAATACATTGAGACACGATAATAACAAATTGCCATTAAAAGTCACAGAATTATTGTTTTTACGTTGTTTTATTTTCAGGACATGTACAAAGAGCCGAATATTTTCGCGCTGTTAGTACATTCGTTGTGTCCCTCTATATATGGGCACGAGATGGTAAAAGCTGGTCTGATATTGAGCTTATTCGGAGGCAATGCGAAACACGCACAATTACGAAACGATATACACATTCTGCTGGTCGGAGATCCGGGTCTTGGCAAATCGCAGATGTTGCAAGCGTGCGCGCGAATATGTACAAAAGGTGAGAAAATGGTTACTTTTGTCTTCAAAAGATAGATTTCATATTTATGTGTTTATTATGAAAATGTATATACGGAGAAAGATGTAACGTTATGTTGAAGGTGTGTATGTTTGCGGCAATTCGAGCACGTCTTCCGGATTGACGGTGACTCTTACAAAAGAATCGGGATCGAACGACTTCGCCTTAGAACCTGGCGCTTTGGTCTTAGCGGATCAAGGTTGCTGTTGCATCGATGAGTTCGACAAAATGGAGACTCAGCACCAGGTAAAATAATATAAATAAAATATAATATAAATAATAATAAAGTAATATAAATATTAATCGGAAGAGATGATTTTTTAATCTGTGTGAAAATTTTATTTTTATTTGAATTTTATTTTTAATCCAGGCGTTATTGGAATCGATGGAGCAACAAAGTGTGACTGTTGCGAAGTCAGGTGTGATGTGTTCCCTTCCCGCGCGAACATCGATCCTCGCGGCGGCTAATCCCGTGGGAGGGCAATACGACAAGAGCAAAACGATGACTGAAAATTTGAACATCAGTCAACCGATTCTCTCGCGGTTTGATTTGATCTTTTTATTATTGGATGAGCCAGACATAGTAAATAAACATTAGTAATTTAAGTTTACAATCAGTATCCTCGATGTGTGTAAAACAAATATGTTGCGGTATTGTTTGTTTTATTTAATAGAATTTCGATAATCAATTGTGCAAACACATCATGACCGTTTACACTAATACGCAAGAGAATTCCGACGGGGATGCAATAGAGTCCTCTCCGGGCGATGAATCTTCCTTGAGGTACACAGAAGTTATTTACCAGCATTTTGTTGTACCAGTTCAGTTTTGTCTTTGAGGGAAACAAAAACTTAATTCTATTTCTAACGTTTCAGAAAGAGACTCAAGTTACCACTGTCAACTAAAATTATTCCTCAATCGATTCTTCGAGCCTACATTTCTTACGCGCGACAGTACGTAAAGCCAAAGTTATCTGCCAGAGCTGCTGCGGTGTTACAAGAATATTATCTGGAACTCCGATCGAGAAGTAGCAGCGTACCGGTGTTTAACAGACAGTTGGAAGCGATGATTCGATTGACCGAAGTCGGTTTCTGATAAATAAATCTTATGGAAATAATGTTTTTAAGGTATTTTTGTAATATATCGGTTTGTTGCAGGCTAGAGCAAAGCTGGAATTACGTGTCGAAGCTACTGAATCGGATGCGTTGGACGTGATAGATATAATGCGATACACAATCACAGACACGTTGGAGGATCGTATAACATCGGCATTGAGTTCCGACGGTAATAAATTGACAACGAGAAAAGTAAGTGTTACGTGTTTATAGAAAAACATACATATTTTTATATAATATGTTTATATATATTCTATTTTTATTTTATACATGAATTATTTTCTTTTCAGATTAAAAGATTTGTAAAGGCATTGGAAGACAAGGTAACCAAAGATAAAGAACGAATACTTTCGGTAAATGACTTGAAGACGCTTGCGATCGAGATCGCAGGAATTACGACAACCGATTTTCCCGCTTTGATATCGAAATTAAACGAAGAAGGTATCTTGTTAAAACTCAGAAAAGATGCGTACAAATTCGTTCATCCTACTGTATAATGTGATGTAATAGAAAGAGTGAGAAGAAATGTGCATTGCGCGTGCGTGTAAATATATATATATATGATTGTCGAAAAATAAAACTTTGCAATATCTTTAATACACAAATTGTATAAAAAATATAGTTTATACGATCCTTTTCAAATGTTTGTCGACACATGCGATACACAGTTGCTAGGAAACTCGATAGTTTCCACAAATTGACAATTATGATTCCAGCACGTTCCTTTATCTAAATTTACAAATTTATTTCATTTTACACACGATCTCAAAATTTTACGTGCGCCGCGTTTATTAGTTTCGTAAGATAAAAGTATAGAAAATGTAGGGTAGTACACAAAATCGGAAAACACACAAAGAAACGGTCTAAATTAAAGAAAAATTTCCGATAAGTTTTATAAATCTCGCTTAGAAAAAAATGTCTTGTGACGGTAAGAGTGAGAATTGCCAGAGACGACGCGAGTTGCTCTCGCAATTGAAATGTCTGATCAGCTCCATGGAGAGAAAGTAAGATCTCATTCGAACCTCAGTTTTCTTCAGAGTTTCTTGATCCTTTTCTGTGTCTTAATCTTCTGTGTCGCGCAGGAAACCGTGCGAATGGGACGAACCGCCTCGCGCACCTGCGGTATACAGTCCTGTAGAATCGCTCTTGTGTTCTCCACCCTGCAGAGTGAGTTTCTATTTCGTGTCGTTTGTCTCTTCTGAAAAAAAACGTTTCAAGCTTCGCGCAATTTTTTTTTTTTAAGAATTAACAACATAACTGTGTTGAAAATATTTTCATAAATTTTGAATTATCTGAAATTTAAGACAAAAATTTTCTAGTCACATGACGTACTAAAAGCAATTGAAACATTGCAGAAATCTGCGAGGGGAAAATTGTTCGATTTACGCGCAAGCATGTTGTTAAAATGCGAATGCATCAAAAGAAACGGTTTGCAAGACAGATGTATGATGTGGGACTGCATGGGCAGACCGGAATGCATGACTAAATTGTATCCAGTTTGCGAGCCGGCTCGTGCGGTTTTGTTGAAATTGACCGATTTGGGAGACGAAGAGACCGCTCTCAGGAAGTTCTACTGCGCGGATCAGGCCAGAGAGGCGGCTCTGGCCGCGTATTGCAGATTGGTCTGCGACAAAAATCGACGAGCACCATTGTCCTGCGCCAAAAGTGTCGATCGAAAACCCGTTTGCACCTTTTATCCGACGTTACCCGCAAAAAGTAACGCGTGCGGCGATACCTGGGACAGAGCGAATAATAACTTATGGTGCAAGGGAACGTACAACTTCCAGCCGTCGTACCAAAACCAAATCTGTCCACCGGTCTATCCTTGTTACATGTCACAGTCCTGCGGCGCACAACGTGAATGTTCATCCAGCAAACAGCCCGTTCCAATATGTTTGTCCGCCTGTCCGCCGATGAATTGCTTACCTTACGTACCTTGTAGTTCGGTGTCTTAAATTGTAAGATTTTAATCGTAGTTAAAAAAAAAAAAATCTCTGATATGTTTATGCATGTATATATACTGCAAAAACGCACACACACAAACAAAATTGTAATTTTACGCTACGTCGATGGTGTGTAAAAATAAAACATGAATAAGTTTACGAACTAGTTATAAGTTTGAAGAGTTTGTATAAATTCACTTAAACCATGACGAAAATGGTCTAGTTTAAACCGTATTTTTTTTTTGCTACGCGAATCGAGTAAAATTTGTTTTTCAACGTATAATTCTGATTGTTCGCACCAGTACCAATGGTGCTTGATATCACTTTGACACGATACGCCTGAAGAAGGCGTATATCGTACCGGATTAATTACACGACATCGTTTACATCATCGAGAGACCAAGCCAATTTTTATTAGAAATGTGATAATTGATACGCGTATTAATAAGCGATCGCGGTGCGAACTAGGTCAATAAATTCTACAACAATCTACGACACGAAAATTTATACAATTTTTCATATTTTCACCAGGAAATATTTGTTTTGTCCATCGAGAAATGCGGACAACTTGAGTTTCTGTTTTTTACACACGGAAAAATATGCACGTCGTGTTGCCGAGGCTGCGTTTTCGATATTCAATCCAGTTTATATTAATTAAAAATCATATTAAAAGTCTTTGCTTCACATGTGCCATAGATTTTCAGTACTGGCAGTGAATATTGAAACGCAGCCTTAGGCTAAAGTGTGTCTTTAACAGTGAGTTCAATCAAGGTTCTTTTGTTCGTGACATCATTCGGCACCATGTTTTAACCTAATATCCCGTGTATGCTAAACAAAAAAAAAAAACGACAACCCTGGGGTAAAACAGGGTGGAAAAAGCGCGTTAAGTTAACAAATAAAAAAAAAAAAGTAATAACCAATCGCTATATTGTCTTTGATCGAATTTTCACATAATGACGGGACAGTCCGGTTCCTCGGAACCGGATGCCTCGGAGATTACCGTTTCGAATAATGAGAAACGATCATCAAAATTACACGATTACAAACTCGAAAAGGTAAATTTATAATAAAATAATCGTTACTCACCTTTTTCACGTGTGCGCGTGTAAATTAACAAAGCACAACTTTTTTATTCAACGTCTCACGCAAGTTGTTCGCTAAAGAGATACAAGATGTGTTGGAAGCGGCAACGGCAAAAGCCAAAAGACTCCATCGGAGAAAGAAGATGTACGTCCGTCGGATCGAAGCGGTGAGGTCGCAGAACGATTGCTTCCGCGAAATGAAAAAGGCCGCCGAGGAAGTGCCAATTATCGGCTTACTTCCAGTGAGTTGAGTCGATTACATCGTATATTTGTTCGGAAAGAAGGGATACCGAAAGTATATCGAACGTGTGTTGCAGGAATGGGAAAGGGGCATTCGCAAATTGCTCGTTCGATTGGATGCGAGCGGCAAGTACGCGGATATTCTCGAGGAGCAGATTCAGGAATTGAAGAAGAGGTATTGCGAGACGATGCGCGAGCTGACGATACGTCGCGCGATACTAATCGAGTGCGAGGACGCGTGCAGAGAAGATCTGTACGCCATTTTGCCTTACAAGTATCCCGGTCGTACGAAGTTCGCCGCGAAATTTTTCAAAAATCGCTGCACGTTCTCCAAACAGTATTACCTGTCGCATCAGCTCGTTAGAAGCATCGTCGCTAAGGCGCATCTTCTTCTGCCGGAGATACTTTGCGACTTCGCACGCTATCGCACCCTCGACTTTCTTAATTTCGACAGGTATCCTTCTATTTGTTTTTTGCAATAAATCAGATCGGATCGAGTGGAGAAGATAAAAAAAAAAATAAATAAATAAATAAAAATAAAAGTTCGCGCTTTGCAGATTTTGCGATTCGGTTCGCGCGGATCTTAAGAAGAGCGTGCACACGATCACCGCTTCGTATTACGTTAACATCGCGCGAACCGTCTCCCAACGTCGCAACATTCAGGATGTGTCCGGGAACGTTCTGCCGCGTTTTCTCAAATGCGCCACGACTCTTCTAGGTCTGCAAATAATCAACCGCGCCATCAACACCATCGAGCACTTGCTGAACGTTCTCACCGATCGAGCTGCGATGCCTTTTTTGACGGTGTGTGCAAAAAAACAAAAAAAACGAAATCGCACAAAAATGCACAAATAATTGACATATTGATGAAATTTCACAGTTCGAGTTGAAGTGCGAAAATCGCGATCTGTTCGCGAGTCCTCGGCTCGAGGAGTTGCACAACATCTTTCACGATTTCGTGAACGAGATAGCGACCAGCGGTCGGCATTTGCCGCCGTTGGAAACGTGGGTGCACAGCAGACGTTACCAAGGACGTGGAGGAAGAGAAGAAAGACGAAAAGGCGGTAAAAGGGAAAAAGGACAGACGGAACTTAATATCGCCGCGAATAGTAACCCCGCGTTTGTCTCGCTGCCCGATTGGTACTTGAATAAAGCGCACGAACGTCTGACTGCGAGTTTGCAAGAATTTTTCCGGCCACTGTGCGACTACGTGGCGGAACTGCGACTGAAATTCGATTGCATCCTTCACGTCGAGGACAACGAGCAGCTCGACGCAATGGCCGCCACGAAACGGTTCAAGAAGGAACACACTCTGGAGCAATGCATGGAGAGAGTTAAAGATTTTAACGACTTGATACGCGCGATACACGGAATGGTGTGTGTAAATAGATAATATTCTCTTAACAAAGGCCTCGTACAAATAAAAATTCGAAGGGCCAATACGAGAATGGAGCACTAGATGTTCGTATACATTGATGTAAATACTTTATTTAGATGTCAAACGATCCTTGTGTCTGTTGTTGGCAAACAGATTGTTGGCAAACTAAAATTAATTATATTACATTTAGTTATTTACATGCAGTTTGTCACTGAAAAAAATCCAACACAAAGATCGAGACATCTGAATAAAGTTTTATTTACGTTTATTCAGTCTGGTATTGGCTCTTTAAATTTTGATTGACAGTTTCACGAGCGATTACACTTTTTTTTTTTCATACAAATGAATTTACAACAAAATCAACACCGCCTGGTTTTATATATGTACATATAAAAATAGGAGTTACTAGTAAAAATAGGAAAAAAAATATTATTACAGCCCGATAATGAGTACTTAGAAACGATGAGAGTGCATCAAGTTGCCGCAAAACACGGTCTCATTTATTTCGCGAACAGATCACGGGATATTGTCATCGACGAGCTAGTGGAGCGTCATTGGAATTACAATCTGGACATATGCAATACGTTCGAAGAGCTAAGAGACCGTGCACTAGACGTTCCGCAAACCACAAAAGAATTACTGGAATTAGGTAAGTGTTATTTTCTGTCTTTTTCTATCTCTCTCTTTCTCACTTAATAATTTATTTTTAGCACGGAGAAAAAAAAGAATATTTTATCTCAAATCAAGGTACGAGTTTTGCAACTCGTACTTCGTTTTCGCATAAATGTTTGCAACATTTATTTCGCGCGAAATTCGTATTTTTATTCACACCGTAGTTGTGCAAAGTAACGAATGTATTTTTGACGCAGGTCAGTACATGTTGGCGGCGACGTCAACGGTGTTGATGGAACTGCAGGAAAAAATGTATCTTTCGCTTCGCATGTTGACCTCTCTCCTCGAGATGACTAGTTTGAGCCGACATCACATCGAGTTAAATACCACGACTGTGCAATGGTTCAAGCGTATCAAACCGATTTTCGAACGCAGCTCGTCGATGTACGAACAAATGAAATTCGATCTTGAGGAAAAGCTTCAGGAGGAGGTCGAGATCCTGAGTCACCGTGTGGAAGGCATGTTTCCTAGGTAATTTTGCAAAAACTTTTGTGTTCTCTTCAAACAAAGACAAAAAAAGGTGACAGTGATATTGAACGCATGTTAAAAAAAAAACAAAAACACATTATTTTAATGTTTATCTACTGTATCTATAGAAATATTTTTAAAAAAACAACACCGTTACAATCACCAGGTTGGTCATAATGAACGATATGGATGATGCCAAGCGCGTGAAGGAATACATCGAGCTCATGTGGAAGATGATGCGCGAGTTGGAGCGCATGAAGCAGAAAGCCGAATCGATAAATGCGGAAGAGGCGTTGTTTCAATTCCCGTTGACGGCTTATCCGCGCATCAATGAACTCAGAGAGAACATTCTCCCATTTTACAACGTAATATACAAGGGATATCGTTGGCAAAGGAACCGCGAGGTCTGGCTCAACAGTTCCTTCGAATATCTCGATATAGATCATATAGAGAACAAGTGCAAGGAATATTTTCACGACTTCAACAAAACCAGTAAACTTTACAGAACGAAAATCAAGATCCAACTCGCGACCAATTATCCGTACAGGTTAAACGACACGACCTAATACCCCCCGAATCTAATCATACTCTCTTACGCGTGCGGCTTTTGTGTCTCATTTTCGTGCCGAAGTTTCGCAAACACTTTCGGTGCAGTTTCGTGAACACTTCTCTTCGTCGGTATTAAGAGAGTAACTCGATGCCGCAAATGGCCCAAAGTGTTCACGAAACTTATTAACTGGTTATACGTTAACCGGCCAGAGTTTTCCGCAGTTTCGGAGGATACGTGGACGATCCCGATCCGTTTCAGCATCCGGCACCTTTAAAATTGTGTCATCAGTTTTTAGAGGAAGTGAGATGGTTTATGGTACTCTCTTGTTTTTTCTACGTTCAGTTTTACAATTTCGATGCAAAACAAAAACTTCCTCGTAATTTTACTCATATCATTGCTTTGTTACTCACACACACACGCACAGCAATACATTCCGCTGTTAGCCATTTTTCTCGATCCAACGATGACGCAGCCACTTTGGGACAAGATGTCGGTTATCGCGGGAGTCGACCTAACGCCGGATGCCGGCATGTCACTGAGAAAACTCATTGCTATGAACTTAAACAGAGAAGATTTGGAAAGGTAATATACACATTTACATAAATATCTCACGAAATATCTTCCGACGAATACATTGTGCTCGCAGAGTTCCCATGGAACGGTTATTCTGGAATCTCCTGGAATCGAAACTGGAAGAAACGGGATGGGGTGTGCCCGACGAAGAAGAAGAACACGAAGAAGAGGACGAAGACGAAGAAGATCAAATTCTTCGCAACGAAACGCCAATATAAAACGCGACGGCGAGAGGGTAGAGAAAAAGGATACAGATTACAAGTGTTATATATAACATTCTATTTCATAATTATTAGGCAATAACATAACAATACATATATACACGTGTATGTACGTCTACTGGCGAACAGTATTTTTGTATGTTTCGCTTATACGGTATAAAACTCACATACAACGTACGCGCGTTTTTCTTCTCGCTTGCTATTCAAAATGTACCCGTTAAACTAACACTGATCGTTCCACACCACGTGACCCGCCGATACTTCGAGATCATTTATTTCTTCTGGAAATATTGGAGCGTTTTTTTTTCCTCCCAAACTTTTTTTTTATAAACATCATAATTCTAATCGCTGATGATCCGAATCAGGTTGTCTCAAACAATCCGCACGTAACTCCGTGCCGCAACGTTGTTTGACTCTTTCTCATTAATATATATATATATATATATATATCGTATTCTTTTGTAGTAGTTTCGCGCCGCGCGCGAGCAAGTTCGCTTCTGAATTTTAGTCTGTGGTGGATTCACGCTGTTTGAACATACGGATATTCCGCGGGACGTAAATATTGACGGTGCTCGCGATCTAGAACGACAGTTTCTTGTATCTTCCCCATCATGTAACAGTTTACTATCTTAAATGTAACTTTCGGAAGCAGTTCTGAGCAGCGCCGACAATGTTGGAGAGTATGTATTACATATGCATCGCGCGTATTCTCTCGCCGCTGCGCACAACCACCTCCCTTCCCCTCCTCGCTTCGCAATCTTAATCGCAGAACTGTTTTCTAAAGGAACACACCAACTCTCTATCTTGTACGTAATTTATAATCTTATCTCTTTCGTAGATGCGAGAAAAGATCGTCGATGAGAGACGGATCTCGTTTTTATTAATTATGTATACAAAAAGTTCAGAGAAGAATTGGACCAAGTGTTTGAATGAAGAATACTCGGCTGGAGCGCCTGATAATTTTGTTACGTCATTACGAAATTGAGTGAAGTCTGATCTCACACAACAACGCGTAACCGAGAGAGATATGTAATACAAAAATTCCGCGAAATGTATACTTAATATGCAAATTTGAAGAAATATTAACGTACTTCTGATACAAAGTCTCGTCTTCGAGATTTTAATGTGCACGTTCGAGGACTCAAAAAAAAAAACGGAATTTACGAAATTGGTCCAAATTTTGCTCTAAAGTTCTTCGTATTTTTATATAATATTTCCCTTGCAACTTCATCTTTGGCTCCTCCTCTGTTTTTCGGGAGAGAGAGCAGTAGTGTCATCATAAATATCTGTATTTTCACTAACAGTCTACATCGTTTAAAGACATGTAAAGACAGTAAAGATAGGACGATAGAGATTGAACGATAGCGCAGAGTGTGGAGGGTATCTCTCCACACCCCCGTAGTACAGTACATAGTATAGTAGTCATAGATTACATACATGTGTTACACGTATATTGTGTAGCGTGTCTATGTATAATAGGTATTTATCTTAGAAACAAAAGCAGTAACCAAGAAAATAAAAACAAAAACCAAAAACAAAAACGAGAAAGAGAAGTTTCGAAGAAAAAGGGATGAAGGACGAAAGAAAGAAGATTCGGGAGTTGGATCTACGGACGTTATGTCTCTTAAAAATGCAGAAATGGCCACATGGGATATAATACGGTAATATTTACAGGATGATGCAGCCAGCCCCGAATGACGATGCGACTCGAGAGAAGATGAGATTCGGTGTGTGTCTTTCTTTCTGTGTAAAAATTTCATACACAGCACGATAAAAAATCGGACTACGAAATTGCACTCGTGCTGCAGAGAAAAATTGTCTATCTTTTCGCTTAGTTCTCTCTGTGCTCATTTTTTTTTTTGTTCTGAGAGTAAATACGTTTTTATCCTCGATTAAGTCTACCAGCGCTTCTATTTTTTTTTCTTCCGGTTAGATAAAGAGAGAGCTTGAAATCGAGGAACGCGTTTATAATGCGCAGCTCGTGAATCTTGTCTTGTAAATAAATAATCCAACATAAAGACTATATAATTTAAATCTAAAACTGTAATATACAATGTGTAAAATTGTAATATGTAACAAAACAACATTAAGTAAACACGTAAATTTTAAGTAACAATAAAAGGTAACAATAAATGTTAAGTAACAATGAAAACATGCTTGGAAAAAAAAATTTTTTGATTGCCACTAATCGAGGCGACGGTCAATTATTGTTAGAAACGTCTTTCTCTAGAAACGATTTCAATTTAATTGAAAACGTCGCAAGAGAGAGATTCACAGAGATTCTACCGCCTCGATATACAAAGTGCGCAAAAGCAAACGCACGGCGATCGCTTTTACTGTACAAATGTTTTTTTTTTTTTTTTTTTTCAACAAGTTCACGCACAGCCATATTTTTCACGCGTCAATTAAGTCTTTGGTCCGAATAGAAACGTTTTTTTTTTTTTTCTATCGCGATATTTATTGGTCGTTTATCACGAGAGACTGATTGGACGCGACAGCCGAAACTAGTTTATATCAAAGGAAGATGTGTAATCAAATCTATACACAATATAATAGAAAACAATTGTGTCGATAGCTCGCGTTGATTGGTTTTCACAATCAGTCGTGTGAAATATTTTAACTAAAACTATTGATATTAACCGTTTGCACTCCTCACTTTTTTTATGTTGAGAGACAGAAAAAAATTTTCAATCGCTGAAGATACATCAAGGACTTTTTTTTTGTTTAGCCGAGACAAATTTTTTGCAGGTTTGGAAATTTATTTTTAATTGAATATATTAAATAAAATATTTACACACGTGCCGTAACAGCGAAGAGTACAAAGAATTAATTTGCTCCAACTTCTACTTCAGACTTTTATTTTTTTTGGTTTTTTGTTCTCTACTACGTGTTTCTGCTGGTCCTTGTTGTGCGTATATCGCTCAATTTCGATTTCGGGAGTGCCTGATTGTTATCGATGTTAACGAACTTAATCAAGACTCAATCAATATTACGTTAATATTGGTTCAATTGTTGCTAGAAATTAATTCCGCGGTTAGGTTATCATATCCGCTGATGCGCAACGACTTATCTCATATATGAGATACAATAAGTATGTGTGATATATTATTCCGAGATGTAATCGTGTTGCCGAGATATTAATTGTGAAATGATATCGGGAGGAGGATCTAACTATCGAGTGTGAGAAAAATTCCGGATAAAAGTTCATTTACGGCTTAAAAATGTATCCGCAAAAATTGGCCCGCTTAACAATTCTTCGAAGAGACTTAGTTTTATTATTTCACTTATTCAGTTTTTTAAATAAATTTGTGGCACACGTAATGTATAATAATATATATACGTATAATAGTATAATAAATTTATATAATAAATTGTTTGTTTTTTCAATATGTACACGGCGTATCTCGCACATATTTTTAAGTAAATATACATTATACACATATACGAGATTTTTCTAACTAACTAAACTTCTCTAGTTTCTAAAGTATATAAACTAAAAGTGTAGAAAACTAATATTAATAAATATACGCGAGACAACTAACTGGTTTTTTTTTTGTCTTAATTAAAATACAGCCGGTGGCCCAAGAAAAGAGACAAAATTCTATTGGGTTTTTCGATGCGGCCATTTCATATATATTCGTTGTTTCCAGTGATTCGTTTTTAGATTTTACTGGAATATATCCTCATTAAGTAAAATATGTTTACGTAAACAGTATTCACATGGAGATTGCAGGGGCTGGCCACGTGCGATAAACAGACTGATAACAAATCCGTTTATCTCGACTAAAGCATTGAAAATTGTCAACAACTGTACATAAAATTCACGTTTCGATGTCTGAGATAAAAACCGAGTTTAAAATCATATACATACGTATATATTTTTTTAATTTTTTTATTTCGCGAGACATCGAACTTTGAACTTTTTATGAAATAGGACTTTACCGAAAAATACGAAATTACTCAACACTAGACTGCGTCGTTTTTTTTCTTCGTTAATATATCGAAATTCACTCACCGAGAGATTAAATTTAATCGATATTTATTAGATTAATACAACCTGGATTAATACAACCTAATTCATTGTCGCACATTGAATATCGCAAGTCATCTGCAACATGAATACTTCAATAAAACAAATATATAAATAAATTACAAAAAATAAATATGTAAAAAAAAGTTTCAAATAAATTAAAATAATGATTTTGCAAACTATTTTTTTTTCGCAAAAATTACACGTGGAAATAATTCAAGCGTGTCGCTTTTGTAAGCATTACGTATATTTGAGAGTATTTTAAACGATAACTATTGCAAAAATAAAAAAACCTTAGTAAAAATAGAAGAACAGCTTTCTATTATCCCTCTCTTTAAAGTTGCGTTACAAAAAAATATATATTTTTATCAGCTGTTACAAACTTTGTAGTTTTGATTTGAAGATTGTTTTTCGATATTTATTAAAATTGTAGATTCAATATAAATATTTGATATCTCTTAGTCTCTTATATATATTTTTTTTTTTTTTGTATATCCATGTTTTTGCGAGAAAAATAGAATTTTTTGCAAAAGAAAAAGAGAATTTCTTTTTTGATTTTAATAAAATGTATAAACTTAACTTCGTATGTGGTATGTTTGTGTGTGTATCTGCGTATCTACTTTAAGTTGATTCTCCGACAGTGTACGCGGCGAGAAAGGATCCGTGTAATCTCAATCTCGTCTTTGTTTGGAAGCGACACGTGGCAGAATTATTCCCGCGGGATTATTTTCTCCCCAACAATTCCGCACTGAACGCAATCGAATGCGTAACGCTCGCGATTTCTTTTCACGAAACAGTTTGGGAAGTCGTTTAAACATTGTGTCACGTCCCGACGAGCAAAATTCAATCCGTACGACCAAAATCCTATGCACGCCATTGTAACGAGAATAAATGGCCGGTCTGTTATCAAGTGGCCCGGATCGGAAAGTTTCACGGACGGAACTAAAACTACAGAGAGAGAGAATCGACATTCACGGTGTACAAGAACATTGAAAAAGTAAATAATATGAGAAAGGAAGGAAACAAATAAATGAAAAAGGAAGACGCGCGTTGAAAGAATCAGATTGCGACGATATTCAAGTTAGCGACGTTTTATATCGAACCGTTTAACAATCTATATATTGCTCGACTAAGCTTAAAGTAAAAAGTTAATGAAAAAGGTTATAATATTATGTTCAAACTGACCATCTCCATTTGGTTAGGTTGCGCCTTTAAACTAGTTTCGTTTAAAGTTTAAGGAGAGAAAGATTAGAAGAGAGAATAGACCTTAACAAGTGTTAATATCCGGAATCTTCGGAAGAAGAGTCGGGATGTTTAGAAGAGGAAGAGAGGAAAAAAGAAAAAAGAGAGAGAGAGAGAGAGAGAGAGAGAGAGAGAGAGAGAGAGATAATCAAGTAGATAAATAGTTGATAGTATAGAAGAGAAGAGTGGAAGAGATGAGAAGGAATAGAGAGACAGAAGATAGGGAGATCGCACGTCATTGGTGAATTCTTTCGTCAACACGACGCCGCAACGCAAACGAGCCACTGAGGTACGTGTAGCACTTTTGATTATGCTTGATTAATTATTCGCCACCTGTGCTTTTATCCTGCTTGTGCTCGCTCGGTGTGCACCTCTCCAGTATGCACCGGACGCATAATCAGGTTCTCCCGTGTGTAAACACGATATAGAAAATTTACACCGCAGAATTAACAGCGTCCATTCGCGGTCGAGCGATCGTGCTGAACGACGAAGATTCGAAAAAGACGTTCCGGATCCCGTTTACGGTTTTTATCACTTGAACGCTTTGCTATTTGAGTGTCTCTGTGTACATCCTATTCTGTACGCGCGCACATATACTTACAATATCAACTATATCGCAAACTGTTTGGATTAATAAAATACCTATGAATTTGCTGTTCTTCGTCGTTTGTTTGTTTGTTGTTTCTTTTTTCTTACAAGCGTTTGTCTTTTCCTGCCTGCGATCGGAAAAATCTTTTTTTTTTTTTTTTTTTTTTTTTTTTGAGTTTAATTTGATAGATAGCTCGATAAGTTCGAGAATAGAGATAAAAAGTTCCGCTTTTACCGGAGGATTGAATTAGACGCGTCAAAGTAATACTGTGATTAATAACATTGCATTTAACTTCTTTCGAACTGATAGGAAAATGAGGGTAATATTTTTTTTTTTTTTTTGTTAAATTTATTGCATCTATTTTTTGCGATCAAATCGGATATCGTTTTCCTACTTTTGCGTTCGACCTACTTTTTCCCACTTTCTCTCTTTTTTTTTCTGCATTTTCTGTATGAAGCTGAAAAAAAATCCGTGACTACCTTTCAGTTCGTTTTATTTATGTCGAGAAAACTGAAAAAACTCAGGTATAAAAATTAGAATAATTCTTAATAAATAATTCTCCTCTCATTACTGATGAAAAAAAGAGATTTATATTAAAAAATACAAAATTATTGCACACACTTACCTGCGATATAAATCAAATCGCGAAAATAACACATAGATGTAACTTAAAAATCTGCGAGAAAAACTTAAAAACTAGCACTTCAATACTGCTGCAAGTAATTAAGGATGCAAATCAACCAAAAATGTATTTTATCTTTTACATCTTTTATTTATTTATTTTTTTTTTTGCATAGTAAGTACGTATAAATCGCTATATATTGTAATAAAAATAAAGTATAATTTGACATAACAGTTTAACGTAAACTAGTAAACAAAACATATACGTATTGAGCGAGAAAAATATAGTTTAACATATAGAATTAACTAAATACTAATTTGGTAAAAATTTCGCGCACAATAAAATTAAAAAATATGTTTAATTTTTAAATTTTTAATCACGAGTTACCGTGAATCTAATATTGTAATGTTCTTCAACAGTATATAATAACCAGATATATATATATATATACATCGAGCTGCCATATAAATACATCAAATCTGGATATATGCATTTTAATTTCTTTTTTTTTTTTTTTTTTCAGGACGGAAGAGAAAATTCAATATTCAAAGCAAAAATTGAAATATGTGAATAGATATTGGATTCATACCGATTTCGAAATTGTTTCTGTTGACGACACTGTAGTCAGTAGAAAAGACAGAGAAGGGAGAAGAAAGAAAGAGAGAAAGAGAAAAAGAGAAATTCCACAACGCGCGCGTATACAAACAAGAATCAATCATCATCACTGTACGAATAATCGCGTTAAGAGTAATGTGAAATTAATTAAGCTTTGCTGTCCCTTTTCAAAACTGTGTGTTACAAAAACGATACACAATTTATAAAGCCAAGAATTCTCTCGGCAACTCGGGAGGTTCAAGATTTTCGCATCTCATTGGTACACGATCGACCCACAGAAGAAGAGTTCATTAATTGTTCGCGCCGCTGCGCTTTCACACAATGTTAATTAAGAGTTAAACAGCAACCAACACACACACACACACACACACACGTTCGTAGTCGCACGTTTCTCATTACCGCGGAGATCAGATCGATGCAAGAACAAACGCATGTAACGAGCTTACATATACATGTGTGTGCGTGCTGCGTAGTCCACAAAGGTTCGTTTAGACGCGCGACGATTTTTTACAATGACATCAAAGAAGCACATCGTAACATTGCCTTAAAAGACTCACGTCAACAAAGAACGTTTAGGGCAGGATCGATTGTTTACGAGGGAAAGACATATATAAAGGGAAAAACAATGTTTTCTTTCATCCGGCAATTCTTGCAAAAGCTAATGTTACAAAATGCCAACAATAATTTTTTTAAATCATCTTTCTTATGAGGTATTTCTTTGTTTCTATATATTTGTAGAATATATGTCGCTAAAAATGGCCGCCTGTATAATATTTCGACGTACTCTAAAAATCTCCCCACAATCGCGCGAGATCACGCTCTCCTCTTGTACAACAATCTTGTAAACTTAAAAATTCGATCGCGATTATTCGTCTCTCGCGCAAGAATGACGGTGTGTGACTCGCGCGCGCTCGTGTGTGTGTGAATTCAAAAACTGTGTGTGTAACAGATTGGGACTCTCCTTGAAGCGATACCGTCATCCGAGAGTCCGTATCGTCTAAAATGAGTTTCGGAGTACATAGTCCATACACACACACACACACACACACACACACAAACTCGATTCGCATGTATAACTCGAATATATAACTGTTGCGTTAACTGTTTTCGTCTCCCCAACAAAATGCGACCCTCGATCAAAGGCAGTGAAGATCAACGAGAACATTTTGCGCTCCTTCTTCACGAATGACGCAGCAAAGAATCGTAACCTCCCCCGTTTCTTTGATTAAAATTGCCGGTTGTTCTGGCGCCGCTTCGAAGAATATTCGAATTTTAACCTGAAAAAACTGCGTTACAAACGAAGAGATATTACAAGAACAACCACGCGGATAAATATTCAAATATTCTCCCAAGCGTCGCGAGATGCCGCACATCGCGAATCAGAAAACGAAAATACGATTCTTCGCAAATTTTCACGAAGACGGATACACGATTTACATTCGAACGAAGGCCGCGATGTAACTCGTGGGGGTTTTTTGGTTTTATATTACCTCGAGAGTCTAAATTATTTGTTTTTATTTATATATATATATATATATATTATATAACATTCGTCGTGCTATCTAACTACCCTTAACAACAGTAAATATGTTTCAGTTGGTATTCAAGTTGGTATTCACGATAAAATTAGTATCAAGTTTGCTCAACAAGTTTGTTTTGTTCTGATTGACGACAATCTCGAAATCTCTCTCTTTGTCTCTTTCTTCTTCTTTTTTTTTTTTTTTTTAAATTGAAAGATTTTTATCAAATTCTCGCTATACATTTTTTTAGAATCTTTTTACCGCGTTTCTTCTTCTTGTTGTTTCATTTTCCTCTGAGCTAATTGAAAGTTGTTACGAGGATTTTGTCATATTTTCTGAATTTGTGCACGTTCGAGAAATTAATTCACTGCGCGTAATCGCACAGAATTTTACACGGAATATACACTCTCGCGTGTATATTGGACCGCGCGTTGGGAAAGATAATAAAAAAAAAAAAAAAACGATACGCGACAGAAAGGAATTACGAAATTTTCGATTCAATTGGAATCGAAATAATTATTCCTCCCGGTTTTGCAGAACTGCTTTGTGAATTACTCATCTGCGTCAATTTTTCGAACGGCAGTTTTCAGCAGATTTTATTCACATTTTTTTATCGTGACAAAGAGTTCCACAACTTTTTTCTTCTTTTCTTTCTTGTGTATAATAAAATTCAAATTCGACAGTGAAAAAATATATTTCGTATAATAAACACCGAGAGAGGTTTATAGATCGTCAACAACAGGGTTGCCTGGTATATTTCACCGTCGAGTTCGCGTCTTAGGTCCGACTTGAAAATAAAAATAACTTCTCTCGGCTCTTTTCGTATTCACCAAACGAAGTTTCTCTCAAGATTTAAATGGTTGAAAAATGTAGTTTTTCCGCGTACTCTCTCTCTCTCTCTCTCTCTCTCTCTCTCTCTCTCTTTTATTAGCAGCTTATTTAATTATTCTTTTCTCTCTTTTGTTTTTATTCGTGTTCCAAGTTAAAAGCGACACACAACCCTGACAACCCTGATCAATCATATCCAAAATTCGACTAATTTCACACGCAATTTTTCGCGCGTCTTTTTTGTGTGGCTATAATTCAGTTGCTGCAACAATAAAAATGCACTATATATGTTCTTTAAATTTCACAAATCGTACGCACTTGTGTAATATCGAACCGATCGCGATTTCTCGAACTTACGGATGCGTGACTACATCTCTCTCTCTGGGCGGGTTTTAATCTGATCTAATTAAAAAAAAAAACAAACAAAAAAAATACTACGCTGAAGAGATTATGTAATAGAAAAAAAAAAAAAATTATATGAACACTCGCGAATATAATATATCAAAAACGGTATTAGTTACTCGCTAATAAACGACTAATGATGACTGTAACGCTTAATGACTAGCAATGACGTGTTTGTTTGTTTGTTTTTTTTTCGAAAACCGGTCGTATATTGCACAATTACGTCGATGGTTGTTGCTTTGCTTCCGCTCGCGGGCGCTTTCGCGCCTCCTCCGTTTCTTCTTCCCCCGAAGTCCCGCGAGGAATTCTTCTTGCGAAGAAGATCAATCCTAAAGTTTTAAAAAGACTCCCACAACAAAGGAATATATTTCGCGTGTACAATAATATATATATATTATTATTATATATATATATATATATATATACGTGTATATAAAATTAGCGACGTCGTACTCTGGCGAAAAAGGAATTGCAATATAAGTTTCGCTAATAAAATATCATAGAAACCTGTGTGTGTATTCCCTTATGCAGGATATTAAATAAATACACTATGTACACATATGTACTCGCGATTTCATATATATATATATATATATATATTTATACATACATACATATATGTATATTTAGCACATATGCGTACATCTAGATTTTTTTTCTTCGCGTTTCTTCTTCTTTTTTTTTTTTCTGATAATAAACGGACCGCATCTCTGCTCCCCCGGAAGAGATGCGGCGTGACTAGAACTGCGTTATACTTGTTTCTTTTTTTTTTTTTTTCTGTTTTGAATTATATTAAGGCAAACTCACTTTTTCTCGCACACATTTCTCTCCCTCTCCTCTCCGCCTTTTTTTCTTCCCTCCTCGATTTTTTCTTTCCTCCCGATTGATTTTTTTTTCTTTTCTCTTTCTCTCTTTCTCTCTCACTCTCTCTTCGTTGAAGAATGACATTTTCGCAAGCACACGCACTCGCGCTCTCAGGTACCTAACACATGCATACACACACGTATACATATTTCTCGCACATCGAATACGTCGCACGCGATCACGGTTCGTTGTGTTTAAACTGTCTCAGGTCGGGGGGATGATGAACTTATGCGATTCCCGGACACAGTCAGAGTTTGTTCTGCGCGAAATCGCGACGAAATCTCGCCGCGAGAGTGACCTGCAAGTGAGAAATTGAAGAATCGCTCAAAGAAAGGCATGACAAAAAATAAATTTCTCGGGAAGTAAAAAATAACGAGTATATACAACAAAAAAAAAACGATAATTCCGAACTAAGTTATCAGTGCCAAAAATACGAGCCTATGTGCCAAATGTTCGTGCAAATATAAAAAAAACTTTGCTCAAACATGTGTAAACTAATACACATTGACATTCGAATTAAATTTAATTCGAAAATTCGCCTAGAATGCTTGGTTTGCATTGCGAATATGTGAAATACTCAATTTACTCTCTTTCCCTATGGAAATTAAAAAAATCCATTGGGAAAAAGACACCTCGATCGGGAGTCGAGTCCGGGATTAATGGATTTTTTAAATGGATTTTTTAATTTCCATGGAGAGATAAATTGAGTATTTCACATATTCATGATGCAAACCAAGCAATTATGATGCGAATTTTCGAATTTCGCAATCGTGTGTGTTTCGCACGTATTGAGAGAAAAAAGTTATAAATTATAAATATATATACTTACAAATATTTATATTTCCACAAACATCCAGCGTATAGATTGATTCTAATATTTATTGTTCGGATATTTCACGAGCATTTAAATTGTAAAATAATAATTCTTCGAATATTCGGAAATGAAGTAAATGTCTGGAGATCTGAATAATCTCTGCGTAAAACAGCTCGTGAGAGACAGCTTGAATGTGGGTCGACGGTGATGTTCGCGCGAAACTCCGGACACACAAAAAGCTGTCTGCGCTGATCGTTCCGCGCTATATTTAATCTTTAAGAGGATGCTGGAGTGACAGCCGAACTTCGCGACGAACGAACGAGTAAAGTAGGTGACTACACTATTATCGTGACACTAACCGTCGAGCGTGCTTAACGAAGACAAACGTAAATCGTATGTATATGTACGCACACTCGTCTGTGTGCTCGGATTAAGTCTTCTACTAATGTGAGTTTTATGTATTCAACATTGTTCTTTCATGTATTCCGAAAAGTCAAAAAACTACTATGCTTTCGTATACGTGTGAAGCGCGAAACTTTCCGTTGCGAGGCGAAAACATTCTCACGAGGTGACATTTGCGCGAACACCCAACCGATCAAAATAAAAATACAGAACTTCAGAAACTTTTGTTTCTCGACGAATATGTTCTTGAATGGATCGTCATCCTCTGTACTGTTGCACTCACCAGGTTGAAGTTTCGTTGAGCATACGCCTTGGCGGACGCCAGAACTAAGATACACAATGGATAGGCCGACGTAATGGCGTCGCGTAATGGGCCCCCGATTTAGAAGCCCTGGATCACGCCGTAGGCCTCAAGGGTGGACATGATGAGGTAGAGCAGCCAAAGGGAGAACAGGAACACTGACGTGATGAGCTTCGGTACGAAAGGTCCGCCGAGCTCGCCGCCGATCGACTTCACTCGCCTCACCATCAGCACTACGATCACTAGACAAGCTTCGCTGCAGAACAGGGTGACGGAAAAGGCCAAGCTGCGTCAGAAAATATGCCATTTTGGATGTGTAATCCACGTGAAGTGTTCGAATCGACGTCGCGCTTGAACTGTTTTCAAGATGTGAATAACCGAGTCGCAAACTTTGCGATCGGCGGGCGCAATTTCAAATTTTTTTTTTTTTTCTTTTCTTGCACGGTTCCGGACCGGAGATTTTAATCGCGCGAGAAAAATCGCGGAAAATTTTCCGCGAAAAAAAAAACTTATTTAATGCGATCTGATCGATCGGCGAAACTTTGATTTTTATGTCGTACTTTTTAACAAACTTGCATTTAGCAGAGAGAAGCATATAAAGATCGATTTTCTTTCCATTTTCTCCCCAAGTTTCGGAGGAACTTGGAGAGCGATTTCGCTGAGATCTCGTTCGCTCCTCAAAGATGAATGGGAAAACTTCTCCGGCTCACGACCGCAAGATTCATCTTCGGACCCGAATCTGCGATGTCGAACTTCAATGTTAAAAGTCCACTGACGAATGGACATTTCGCGTGACTGAGGATTCGTTGTGATGATATCTGCGCGCTAAAAAAAAAAACTATTGGGACTGTATATATTCGTGATTTGTTCTGGCTCTTAACAAGTCGTTAAGAAAATTGTCTAACGCGGTCTGCTTGAAACGCGTAGATGGAAAATTATTTTAAACGTTATTTTAACAAATTACAACGTGAAACATTTTTTACATTCAATTTTTTTCGCTCACGAAATCATCACTCGATACTAGACTAGATACGATACTCTATTTCGCGAGCGGTAATCCTCGTCGAAATCCTCGGAAAATGGAACACAGTATCAACACACCGCATAATAGGAGATTGGAAATGCCAAATGAAACACGAGTTTTCTGATGATTCGAAGCTACTTTTCCCCGGGAAAAAAACACGAGGACGAGAGTTTTGCATAGAATTTCGAAAAATTGCATAAAAATAATCGCACGATTGTTTGCGGAAGTCAATTGCGATCTACTCGGTGTGAGTGTGTGCGTGTGTGTGTGTCGTATGAAATACTTATTGAAAAACATCTAAATAACTGAAACCGAATACACTTCCGATACGTTTCCGTCGATAAATGTCGACAGCACAATTTTACGTGACGTTGGTTGCAAGGGGGGAGCAACGCATCGGCCAAGTTGCCGTCGGAATACTTTGACCAAATTTCTTGAGAATAGTTTCACGAACAAGATCGTAAACGGAAAATGACGACTGGTTATATCGAGGTCACGTCGTCGTCATATCTACCCTGACTAGAATTCTGTGTGTATGTGTGTGCGTGTCTCGTTCCATGTCATCACGTCTTATCCGATCTTACTCCGGCAATAACAAGCCGATTGCGCAATAAAAACCACACGCACCTATGTCAATTACAAACAAAGCTGTAAAAATATTTCCACAGTTTTTGAATTATTCGAGATATATTTTGTACTCAAAAAAAGAGAAAAAAAATTTCGAGCAAAAGCAAACAATCAAATTACCCGAAATCCACAAGTATTCGTGACTCGAATGCTTGTTACACGCTTTGTGGGAAAAAAAAAAGATACAAAAAAGAAAAAGATGATAATATTAGTGCGTATCTGAAATTATATACACCGTGCTCTAAATTTACTCGTGTACACGACGCAATAAAGCCGCGCGCGCGGCTTTACGACACCGGACATTTAGTTTAGTAATTGCTATCGGGTACTTACTTGCCGGGTTCGACGAGGAACGGCTCGTTGTGGCAGGCACGATAAATGGCGGCGATACTCCACGCGACGCCAATCCCCAGGAAGACGTTTACCGCGTTACTTCCGGTCACATTGCCCACGCTCGCGTCGGCATATTTGTCCTGGCAAGCGGCCACCTTGCTCGCAAACGTGTCTGAAATAAATTTATGCGCTCCTGAGTCTTTGTCATTTTAACGGTCGTTGATGTGTATCGGACATCGATATATTTCGACGTTTATTTAACGCCAATAGTAGTAGCAGCGTATTTAACCGCGTTGTCATTTATTCTCGCGACACGTATGTACGTTTAGCTCGCCGTAAAATATAATGGCGAATTGTGGATTTCCAAACAACAGACAATTCTTTTAGTTTTGATAATCCGCGCGCGTTCTTTATTGCGTCCGAGTCTCCAATATTGCGCAAGGTCGAGTAACAGGATGGATTTAACGCGCGCGTTCCAGTGGGAATCCAGAGATCGCCCTCGCTTTGTACGTACGATTTCATTTTACCGGGACAACAATTTGCTGTGATGTCTTGGCCGCGATTTGTACGAACTCGCCCCGAGTTTTATGGCGGGTTTGACCGCGCGCGCGCGGAGAAGGGATCGGGCACAAGGTGAACCGAGCGTCATCATTCGACGGTGATAAAGCGACGTAAGAAAACCTCACACCACGCATATTATAACGTACGAGGTACAGGGAGATCTACGAGAGACGTGATGTAATAATGCGGTTTGAAATTCAAATCGCGTGCGCGGTAAACGCGACGCGGTTTTTCCGCAGAATTACATGCCGGGGACAAATGCGCGAGGAGCGAGAACTGCTTCTTCATCACGCGTCGCTGAATAGAAAAAAAAAAACAAAAAAAACACGCTTCGCTCTCGAGGGAAAGTTTTTTATTCTTATTTTTAGAATCGACATAATTTTTCTCTAAAAAAAAATTGAATTATTATTACTCCCTTATGGAATATAAAAAAAAGCGCGCGTATCGCGAACGAAGAGAAATGTTTTCTCTTATAATTTCGCACTCCGTGTTATATTCCCGCATTCTCTTCTCTCCGGTACTAATTAATCAATCAAGCCAGCGTCCGCGATTGTTTACGCTCGCGCGTTGTCGCCGCTGAATGCGCCGGGCTCGCCTATTTACTACCGCTGTCGCCGCAGTAGTAACGCCCGGCGATTCATCCAACGTAAACGCGGTAATCAAGCTATTTCATGCTAATTAATTATTTCGAAGGTTTTTCCTTTCGCGAAGTAACGAGTAAAATACAATTGTTGGCGATTAATCGTCAGATTTGCAATACACTCGTGTGCATAAACTCTCTCGTTTACGACAATCAATCACCGCAATTAAAGTTGAAAATTGATGTAGTATTATACTAATTAATGTAGTATAATGTAGTATAATGTAGCAAAATGTAGAGAGCATCGTGTAATAATTACTTCGAACAACGATGCTGCACGCACGTACAAATGACATTTGAAAGATGAATCGCGTTGAATATTTTGTGCAACGCAATTTCAACGCATTAGAGCGCGCCCTGTATTTTTAGATTGGCGTAGTATCTTTTTTTAGTCATCTAAGAAAAAAGTCGCCGAAGTTATCTCTCCCGAACTGGTACTTTCGGAAAGAGTAGAAGAGAGAGAGAGAGAGAGAGAGAGAGAGAGAGCGATAATCTCTATTATAAATATTGATGAGAGGTCCTCGTTGGAGGAAGTTTCTCGCGGAGAGTTTCTGGTGAAGAAACACACTCACATAGAGAGAGTACGAGAACGGGGTTCACGGAAGGTGACTTAAATAATCCCGTACCGAGAGGAAGCTGTGCGTCATGCAAATTTCATCGATATTCGAAACGTGATACTACTATTCCAACACTCAACTGGCATTTCCGAGATAGATACAATTTCGAAGTTCTCTTCGGCGTTCTCTTCGTCTAGAGTTTATATATAAAAGGCGTGAAACGAAGAAAATCTCTGTTTTTTTTTCTTTTGTCACAACGCGAGAAGAAAAAGAAATACCAAGATAAAGATTCTCTTTGGTATCGGTGACAAGAACGATAAAGCGGCTTGAAAATAGAAGATTTAGTTTTTCTCGACAAATTTGCAGAGAAAAAAATTATTAGATGTTAACCAAACGATTTCTGTTCGCTGGTCACGATGATTCCGCATTTGCCGCACCACGTATTGAGATTGTACGATTACGTTTCGGGATGATCAGTTTCACGTACGAGGCAATGAGTTATGTGTTTTAGGTGCGCATTTCGAACGCAACCTATTGACCCAGAAACTCGAAATGGCACGGTTGTCGTTACACGCCTCTTTAATAGCTTTGACAACGCCCACTCGAATCACTTATTAAATGTTCTTTTGCCGTGGGTGTCACACGAAAATAGCAAAACTACGTCGCGACTGTGGGTCACGATCGCTGCATCGGCGACTCCGATATAATAATTCGAAAAATTGATTTCCTTTAATGTACACTTGTGCACAATTGCTTTCTTCGAAGCAACTCGAATAACGCAAACTTGGTTGGCCAAATCGAATAGAAATAGTGTTTCTATGATAAAAAAAAAAAAAAAAAAAATATCGAACCACACACAGAAATTATGCGTTTCTCTCTCAACAATATTCTCGCCGTATCACCTTTTCCGTGTCGAGACGAGGAAGACGTGTTTAATCCGAGCTTTAGGGTTGCACGTGTCAAACTCTATCCTATTCCCCGGTATACGCGAAAGGACACGGGACGTCGGTAGGCCCATTGTTCCCAGACACAAAGACCAAGTGCAATAAATTATCGCTGCTCTCCCGTAATCCCAAAATCCTGTCGCAATATGGCGGACGCCATAAATGGAATGCGACCAATGCAAAATACTCGGGAGGATAAACTCCCGATATGAGAGTAATGGAAAGTTAACTTTCTCTCTCTCTCTCTCTCTCTCTCTCTCTCTCTCTTTCTCCGATGTAAATTAATCTCGATTATTTTCCTCTTTAACATATACAACTCGCCTCCTATAATAACGCTCTTTATTAGATATCAAGATAAAGAAATTGAAATTTAAGAAATTGTAAATTTAATTGAAATTGTAAATTGTAATTAAAAAAATTGTAAATTATTTCAATTTAATTTGCTCACTTAATTTGGCAAATTTATTTAATTTCTTTGTTTACTGTTATCTATTTAGTGTATAAAAGTGTGTAAAAAGCTAGTAAACTATCTGGCCGCAGTTTCTTTGCGGTTTATGTGCAACGTTTATCTAACGCACAATGCATACATATCAGAAATAAACGTCAAAACAAACACACGAGTGTAAGATAAAAAGTATACGGTGAGATGCGTGCACTTTAATAATTTAAGAAAAAGAGAGAGAGAGAGAGAGAGAGAGAGAGAGAGAGAGAGAGAGAGAGAAAGAAAGAATACACACGAAGAAAACCACTCGTACGAATCAAGCGGCGAGAATTTCTTGTATGTCATTCAACTTTCTTGCGAGATAAATAAGCGTTTTAGAGCGACGGAAACTACTTCCATTACGGTTTTACGAGTTTCAAGATGGCCGCGTTTGTCGTCGTTCTCATCTATCGAAGAAGATATATGTATAGGAAGAGAGAAGCCAACAGATTGAAACGTTCGTTTCAAAAGATAAAAATTAACTTTTCGGTATTAAAAGATATATCAGTGTGTGTGTTTTCGACTTTTAATATCGTAATTCTCAAAATAAAGTATGTAACAGTTTGCAGCGGTTTGTGCGGATTTACTTACACGCTTCGGTGTTCGTTTTCTTTGGCACTCACCGGGGATGCTGGTACCGAGGGCGACGAAAACCACGGCGGTGACGGAATCCTTGATACCCAAAGTGCAACCGAAATACGAGGCAACGTCGCCGATTATCGCCGTTACGACACCGATCCCAAAAATGCTGATGATGAAGCACAAATAACCGCCGGCGATATCTGAAAAATAACAATACATACGTGTTTGTTAATTTTTTCTTATCTTTCCGTGCGGTAAAAAATTACATCATATACGTATGTATACGTGAAGTATATATATACACATGTTTAATAATGTTTTAGAGTAATATTAAAAAGTAATATTACACAGTTTAATATTAAAAAATATTGTAAAATGTGTGTGTTATCAAAGGGCTTCTAATTATTACGCACGATATTTCCATGTAATTAAGATAAGTTGTGCGTGAATTAAAAAAAAAAAAAAAAAAAAAAAAAAAGAAGAATTGTTCTTATGTGCTAAACACGCATTTTACTATAAAGCCACACGTTTGAGAGCTTAATTACGTTCGCGAGTTTTCTCTTCGTCTGTTTACTCGCGGGAATAATTACGCTACTTCAGCGTAATCTCGTCCGCCTTTTTCAAATCACGAAGCGCTTATGTGTATATTGATGTAAGACACGTTGTAATTGTACTTTAATCGGTTTATTTTCGTCGAGTAAACTCCGCGCTAAACTATGTGTGTATTAATTTAAATACAATTCATTTAAACTTAAATAACTTTCTTGACCAACGAGCGAGAGCTTTAAATGTTTTTTTTTTTTTTTGAAAGAAGAGGGAGTTTCTCTAAAAACTTCATCTCTCTAAAAACAATTACCAAAATTCGATTATAAAGTACAACAATTTCGCAAAGTGTTACAAAGTATCACGAGACTAATAATATACACATTAAGCCGTACATATATATGTTAAGATAAGATCCGGTCAAGAGATCGAAGTATAATTTACGGACACTGTGCTTCTCGCGCGCCCTGACAACGAGAGAGAAAATTATTATTAGAGATCTTTATGGTAAGGCACGCTTTACGTGGGCGTAAAAGAGTTTGTAAACATTGCGGTTAGTTTTACCGTTAACACGTGGCCGATGTATATTATCGCAGCCACGCGTTTGCCGCTTGTAATCTCTTGCTAAACTCAACTGATTTATTAACGTGTTTTGTGATCTTTTTCAAAGCGCGACTCTCGCTCTCTCTTAGCGATTACGTTACGTAATTATTGGAAAATCAGCAAACTCAGAAACTTTCGAGAGAGAAAGAAAGAGAGAGAGAGAGAAAGTAGATCGAGTGAGCTTGCAATGACTTTAGGGAAATTGAACGTATAAAAAAAGCGTTTTCAAGTGAGTTATGTAACTTCAGTGCAGCGCGCGAATATTTATTACGAACTCTTAAAGTCCAGACGTGGGTCTCCCACTCAAAAATTGCACATCAGCGTTTCTAGAAAAAACCAAGTTTTTTTTTGTAAACGCTTACATCTTCAAAACTACTAGAGATTTTTTCAATTTGTTTTTTTTTTTATTGACACAGAATCGTTCAAACTTTCAATTCGAAAAACAAAATTTAAAAAATATCGATTTTTCACGGAGATATTCGATCTTAAAGTCGCGTGGGTCTTACAGACCCGGTCTGGCCGACTTGTCATTTTTGAGATCTGGTCACAAAGAATTAATTAAATATAATGGGATCACGTTTAACAATCTTTTGTTTATCTTGAAATACATACGACATTATCTTGAGCGTCACGTGAAAACAACTTACTGATTTAAAGAAGATTCCAGCGAGATAAATCTCACAGATTTTTTGGCTTCGATAAATCTATCAATTTCTATCGTTTATTAAGAAAAAAAAACCTGTTTGGTATCTTGAACTTCTAGGAGACGCACACGCGGCCATTGTCGTAAATTCCGCGAACGAAAATTACTTCGGAAAAGAGTATGCGGGCGCGAGTCATCGTAAATCACGTGAAAATTTCGCGGAAAAGGCGAGAACGCCACGTAAACGTATCTGTGTGTATACGCGCCTGCATTTGCGCAGTGATGTATATGTATATATATATATATATACATATATACATATATATGTATTATACATGTTCGTAGGATTTTCTAATATTCCTCTGAAAAAGCTTCGAGAGACAGAAAGGGAGAGACCAAAATATTTCACACACACATTCCTCGTGCGCGTCCGCGAAAATTAAGTTCATCGAAATTCAATTTCTCTCGTCTCCGAATTATACCGTACATTTTTGCGATTCAATGTAGAAATATACGTTCAAGATGTTTGTTTAGAAAACTGACATATTCATGAATCGCACAATGCCTCGTTGTATCGCAGCATGTCGCAGTTGCATCACTTGTGTGCGATTGCATAAATTTAGGATTTGGATACCTCGATTAAATGATGCAAGCGGTCAGATTTATTTATTTAAAACCCGGTGTGTGACACACACGTATATAAATCTCTCACATTTCTTGTTATCTTTATCTCTTCGCCTGCAAACCTCAAAACTGACACACGAGTGAGACAGATTGGGTCTGTGAGACCCACGCGACTTTAAAATCAAATATCTCCGCGAAAAATAAATATTTTTTCAATTTTGTTTTTTTGAATCAAAAAGTTGAACGATTCTCCATAAAAAAAAAACAAATTGAAAAAATGGTAGTTTCGAAGATATAAATGTTAAAAAAAAAAACTAATTTTTCTAGAAACGCCGATGCGCAACTTTTGAGAGGGTGGATCTGGGAGACCCGTGTCTGCAAATGAAGTTATTTATATAAATTCCACGTATTATATTCCACGTTATTCGTTGAACATTTTTCTCGAGAATCCTGAAGCTCGAATTGAGCGCGAACATTGTTCGAGGAACAGAATATTGTTCGCGCAAACGCGAATATGACCGTTCTAACGTTTGTGTATTTACTCGCATACTCGTGTAAAACTATTTCTTTCACTGATTGTTCGTAAACTTCGCTCAACTCCGTCCGCCGAAAAGCTTTCCTCGATCATCTCTGACAACTTCTGACTGTCCGAGCCTTCCTCTTCGCGAGACGAGAGTGGTAAACACGCTTTTGCATCTTGTAACGAAGCGTTGACTTATAAGGACAGCGAAAGGAGAAAGGAGACAGGAAAAGGGAGATAAACAAGATGAAACTACTACGCTGCTCGATACAGTAGTTTCCCCGAGCTTTTGCCAGTTCAGCGGGCTTTTGCGATTGTGCTCGCTGAAATAAAGCACGTCCTCCCTCCCTCGTTCCCCTCTCGCGCCCCTCTCCCACCCGTTCATCCCTTGCCGTCTTTCCTCGTTTTCTTCCACCCAATGGAGGCGACGCCGCGACTAAAGGATGCAGAAAAACCCTTTCTCCGGCTCTCGAAAAACAAGTAAAACAGGAAGAAAGAGTCAGAAAGGAATTAAAACTTTTGAAGCGAAAAGCATGGAAAGAATCTGAGAACCCTCCGCGAAATGAAATTGGACAAAAACAACAAGAGAATTTTTTTAACCGCGTCCTTTATAAGTACCAGGCACCGGAATAATAACTTATACAATTTCGATTTGTCCCTGCTGAGCTTGAATGAAGTCTCTTATATATATATATATATATATATATACATGTTTACTCTCTCTTTTCTGAGAAATATATATTATATTAAAAAATACCTGTCTGAATACGTCCGAAACACTCGGAGAAGTGCGCGCTTTCCGCTTTCCGAAGATTGCACGCGCCGTCATAAACGCCACGGTGACACATACCGATCGAAATTCACTTTGCTCCTCTATCGCGTCAAAGCCGATCGCAATTTCGTGTCAGTCGATGTCGTTACCACGTAAGATTGCGACCGCTGTTCGCATTTGCGAGCAAATTATTACCTCACGGACGAGCGGTGAAAACGCTTTTTTGCGCGAACCAACGACGTTTATCGACTTTGTAAAATCGTTTCGGCGATAGCAAACAACCGTGTATTTTCATCGTAATTTCGCCACGAGACAAAATACAAACTTATTTGTACATATATATAAACAAGCCACACACGTAACTACGTCCTCCTATATTAAAAAAGGCATTTGGACCGAGAAGTGCGCGTTTGGAGTCGAATATATCGCACCTATTGTTGCCTCTTTTCCGCGTTGCCGATTGGTTGGTTGGTTGATCGAGTCGAATCAAATCGGTAAGATCGAGAGAGTAAATAATGAAAAGCGATTTTGAGACAGTTCGTCGTATATGTAGAGAAAATTAAAAACGTAACTAAATACACGTGAGAGAGAGACAGGAAAGAGTAGAAAAACAACACGTGAAAATAACGGGACTGTATTTATATTATATATAATATTAAATAATACATATTATAAATATAATTTATTATATATTTATAATATTATACTTTATATTGCATTATATGTATTATATACATACTACAGAGTAATGTCACTGACCTCCGCCGCGCGATTTTGGCAGGGTCAGTGACCTCGGCCGCGCGGCCTTGACGGGGCATTGACCTCGGCCGCGCGGCCTTGGTGGGGGGAGGGTCATTGACCGCGGGCGCGCGGTCTTGGTGGGGGGAAGTCACTGACCTCGGCCGCGCGGCCTTGACAGGGCACTGACCTCGGCCGCGCGACCGCGGCGGTGTTACTGACTTCACGTGATGACTGTATATATATTTATATATATATATACATATATGAGTATGTGTATGTATTATATATAGATATTACATATAATATTACATAGAATATTACATATAATATATATAATATTCTCTTTTTTACCCTTTTCCCTGTTACGTGACTTTAGTCACGTGTTGTTTTTTCACTTCTCTCTCACTATTTTTTGAGTTTGATTTTCATACGTTATTTCTGACATTTTTCATATGTGTATTATATGGTTTATAAGACGTATATACTATCTGTCATCGCGGTGACAGGTTGTGTTCACTGACAACACGTTAAATAAAAATAACAATAGCGTGCGCGTAGCGCGCGCCTGTGTTGTGTTAGTAAAGTAAAAAAGAGTTTGAGGTTTTTAATTAATATAAAGAGTTGTGTGTGCGTGAGAATATTGGACGGCATGCAGAAGAGATTGCCACTTACCGGTGGGTGGGACAAAAGCGAAAAGAACCTTCCAGAAGATGGTAAGTGAATGCATGAGATAATCCATCATCGATGGCGAGGAGGGTTGACCATTCTCCGCGTCGTCTTCATCGCCCCCGCTGACGGTCAGTGCTTCCGTAAATTGTTCTTTCCAGGAGCTTGTGCCTGAGAGCAATATTTCAAAATTTGCACATCAAAAGGAAAGAAGAGAGCAAAAAGAGAGAGAGAGAGAGAGAGAGGCGAACAGAGAAAACGTCTGTACAGTAGAACTTCGGTAACTTCAAGCATCACAATTTCGACTTCTCTTTTATGAGCGAGCAAATAGTTTCCTCGCTATTAAATGATTTCCCGATTCTTGAGTGACTGCGCAACTCGCGTAGAATGCGCGTCTATCCCCGCTCTAAGAATCTAACAAAGAGAAAGAGAAACATATATCTTTCGTCTCTTGCTACCAGTCGGTCGGTTTTGCTGAAAGGAAAAGAAAATAATTTCAAAGAATCGAGAAAAAATCGGTTCCGTGCGCTCAAAATTACCGGAGCTTTAATGTATCAGTGATTTTACGGAAAGTTGATTAAACGAAAAAAAAACACAAAAAGTTTTCTGTAAAAGGAAACAAAAAATTTTATCTTCGTTTCTCCAGTGGAAATCAATATCGTGCTGTGAAAAGAAAAACAAAAAAAAAACAATAAGTTTTGTAAAAAGGAAACGAAGACTTTTATCTTCACGTTTTCTCCGGTGGAAGGTCAATATCGTGCTGTTTAACGAAAAGTGTCGGCATAAAGTGGCACACTTGACTCTTCCTCCCGCGGGGATGTCGAACGAGCAAATGAAGCGCTTTCATCGACGTTGGGCAAAAGTCGAAAAAACGCTTTGAGCGATTCCGCTTCACGGGGGCGAGCGAAAGCAGAAAATGCAGAAAGGAAAGCCCGAACAATGAAAAGCGCACTATAATAGAGCAATGCAATGCTTCCCGCTATCGACTTTGCGCGCCGATACACGATATAAATCGCGACCGACACAGTCCAATGTTTGCTTACATCGTTTTTTTGATTTATGATGCGCAATTTATTTCAGGCATTTACCTAAATGTTTATGTGACATTTGCGGAATATTTTTTTGTACAAAATATATTCGAAAAATTCGTTTCTGCGAAATTATAATTGCGAAACATTTTTACAAAAAAAAAAAAAAAAACAATAACACCCTCACTGTGCGTTACGCAATTAGTTTCGAGAAAACCCTGAACGACATTGTTCGTTTGAAGAAGAAACGCGCGAAACTAGATACAACAAATTTTTCTTTCTCTCTTTATGAAAAAAAGCGTAAACTGCGTTACGAAGACTCTCTCCGCGCACAAAAGCTATCGTTGATTTTTGCAAGTTCGATTTCATCGGAGCTTTCGCCAAAGAGAAGCTTTTGGAAAAGCGGCGGGAAGGAAGAAGAGAGAGAGAGAAGGATGCTTTCACGAAACGAAAAGCACACGAAACAGTTTCCTGCTGTGAGGAAAAGGAAGCCTCCAAGTAGCACGGAGGAGGAAACGAACAAAGCGATTCTCCGCGTGCTGTAAGTGATAGCTTCAGATAGCTTCGTGTTTTCTATTGTCTTCTATGTTCGGTGTCGATATCGAAAGCGAATCCGGCGCAGGGTGTCATTTTCGAGGCTTCCATTGGAAATTTACGGTATTCATAGCGAGAAGTGGCAATGGCGTGGTCGTCGAGGGATTTTGTTCGATGTTGTGGCAAAAAACTTTCTGAGCGTACAATAGCACGCAATCTGATCGTATACGATCGCATAATTTGCGAGATCGCGAAATGTTTATAGTTTATAATTTTGAAATAACAATTTTGTTTGATATATTTCACCGGATTTCAACTGTCGAGGTGTTGTGTAATTTGTATATCTAACTTGATATACACGCACACACATCACAGAAAAGACTGCGCGAGAAAAGAAGGAATATGAAAAAAAAAATATATGTATATAAAGTACGACGGTATGTGAAACTGCAGCGAGAGAGAAGAAGAGAGAAAGAAAAAAAAAAAGAAAGATGGAGAACGCGCAAGTGGAAGGATGCAGGAAATGCAGAAACGTGAGAATCATGCATATGGCGTCCAGGGAGTCTTGAATTTCACGAGCCTGCACATAACGCCGCATTCCTCAGGGTTGCATTTCTGAAGAGTCCCCAATCTAGATGCTAGCGAATCCCGCGATGCGCATTTTGTCCCCCATCGGGAGAGTCGGGTTAGGTCGGGTTAGGTTAGAGGAACGGCTCTCTTGCCGTTCGATAAATAAATTTACGAAGTTGACGAAGGGAAATCTCGCGATGCACGAAATTTCCCGTCTCACGTTTTTTTTTTTACAACACGGCAGTTGTGAAACACTGTATCGCATTTCAGAAGTACTAAACAATGCCACTCCAAATAAAACAAACTTTTTATTTGAAAAAAAGAAGACACCGTAAATAAATGAGAACAAAAACTTTCTGCCGTGTTCCGACTTCTGTGTTTGTGACTTCTTCAAATTTTTAACAATTGTTTTTTTTTTTTTTTTTTTTTTTTTGAATTTTTTACTCTTTCAACACGTTGTAAATAGATCGCGCTCGACGTTTTATGAGTCCCCGTGTGTGCAGAGATATTCTTTATACCGACATGCGTCCAAAGAAAGGATTTACCCTAAGAACTCACCGAGTATTATGGAGGCGTTTGCTCGCTGTACGAGCTTATCCACGGTGTTCTTGAACTCCTTGGACTCTTTGATCCTTATCTGTGCCCGGGAAACCTCGCCCAACCGAGGTCTGCCCAACAGCGCCATTTTCTCCTCCTCTGTTCGCTCCTCCGGCTGCTTCATCTCCGCCGCAGCCGCGATTCCTGCCTCCGCTGAAACCAGAAAATCGCGTCTTGCTACTTCAATAGTGTCGGGGCACGTTCTTTTAACGAAATAAGTGGCGAGCCGACTTGCGCGCCGAGTCAGACACAGATAGAGGATTTTTTCGATTTAAAATAAAACACAATGCGACATATTGAGTACCGCAAAAATATATTCACAGCCGGTCAACACGAGATTGCGAAGATTCTAAAGTACATTTTTTTGTTATCACACAAAACCGATGTTCACGTTCAATATTTCATTCGAAACATTAATCAAACGATTTCACGATGTAGATCGAAACGTTCTACGTTAAATATTAAAGTTAAATATTGAGTTTATTTTGTTGAAAGAGCACATTCATTTTGTATCAATTTCTTCGGGATTGAGTTCCAATTTAAAACAATGTAAAATCGTCCATTTACGTGTATGTGTGTGTGTGTGTGTGTGTGTATTGTAGAAAATAGATTGGCCAACAAAGGCTTAATGAAAAGTGATTGATCGAGAGCGTTATTAGAAGCGCGTGACTGATTGATATGTACATCTGCGATTATCACGAAAATCGACCTAAACAGGACTTTAAACGCGAACGATAAACGCGACGGACAGCTCACATTCTCGCGCTGCACGCGGCTTTGCTATCGATTGGCCTCATGAATTATAGTCGCTCGCTTCTCTTAGGCTAATTCCGTGCTCCGTGTCTGACCACATGCCGACTCGCACCACTTGCAAACAACTCGCTTTCTTTCCTAGCGCGAAAGTGAAACAGCAAAGTGAAATTAACTCAGATGGAGTGCGTATTGGAGAATGTGGAATTACATCCTACACGTGGCTGCGGCACACACAAAATGTTTAAAATATTTGTTTATGAATTAATTCACACATCGTTTTTTTTTTCGCGCAGATATTACACGTACTGTATATCGAACGAGGAACAGTTAGTCTCGTGTGTATGGTCTCTCATTATTTTTTTATTCTCGTAATCATCCGAGGAAATGTATGTGTGTGTGTGTGTGTGTGTGTGTGTAAAGCGCGACGTAACTGAATATTTTAAAATACATCATTTATGTGATAATACGAAAGATTCCGATAATGCATAATCATAATATGCGTATAACATGGAAATTCATACATAAAACTGCAGCGAGCTTTCAAATGCATAAATAATGTCGGACGACCACATTTATCTTCTCCATCTAGGGATGATCGATATATCGCGGACATTTCGACCAATGACGAATGATGCACTCGTTGTCGTTGTTTCTCGTCGACGACAACGGGCGTTATATCGTATTTCATCGCAAAAAAAAAAAAAAAAAAAAAAAAAAAAAAATTGAAATGCGGTTGTAGATATTTTAAAAAGATCCGCGAAAAATCGATCAACCGAGAGATTGAGGATTTTTATTTTAACGTGTGTTTTAATTAGCGAAAATCGAAATCCGGTCAACGAGCGCAAATCTGNCATAAATAATGTCGGACGACCACATTTATCTTCTCCATCTAGGGATGATCGATATATCGCGGACATTTCGACCAATGACGAATGATGCACTCGTTTTCGTTGTTTCTCGTCCACAACAACAGGCGTTACATTTTATTTTATCGCAAAAAAAAAAAAAAAAAAAAAAAAAAAAGAATAAAAATTCGGTTGTAGATATTCGAAACTCGTTCGCGAAAAATCGATCAACCGAGAGATTGAGGATTTTTATTTTAACGTGTGTTTTAATTAGCGAAAATCGAAATCCGGTCAACGAGCGCAAATCTGTTTCTCGAGTGCGTTCAATTGTGCGTTCCGTGACGGAATTTTTTCCAGCGAAGAAACGGCACGAAATACCCTTTAAACGGGGAGACACGCTTTGTGCGGACGAAACGACGAGAAAACTGTCCTTTTCGTTCGGGATCTCGAGATAATTCTCGATATTTTCCTGGTGAATCGAAGACGATATTGGGTTTCCCGTGTGGAGTTTTGTGACTTGTGTGACTTACTCTGTGGCGGATCCGTCGCCTTGCAATTCCTACCCTCGTTCACCCCAAAACCTTGTATATAGGATTACGCACGTCGTCGAATTTCGCACAGTCCCCCGGTAAACCTCCGATAAACTGACGGATCATCTTCGCTTTTCCGCAAATCCATTATATGTGCTATTATCTCAAATAATAACATAACGCTATAATAACAATTGACAGAGAGAGTAGGTTTTCAGATATTCATTCATAAATATAAAATTCAGTATTTCTCTGTGCTTACAATTAAGCAAATAATAATAATTAAAAGTTAATAAATAAAATTAAATTTTATTTCGTAATAATAATCGAAAGTTAAATTTTTGTGTTAAAATCTTACAAAATTATGAAAAAAAAAACTTATTTAATCTCAAAAGCACACAATGTCTCGACAATGTCAAAAGTTTTTGCTGCTTCTTGTCTCGCCGGCGAAACGGGTTGTAAGTTTTTGGGCGCTTCGTCAAATTTTCTGATCCCCCGTAAACATCTCTCTCTCTCTCTCTCTCTCTCTCTGGGGGCAGATATAAATTTGTGTTTACTTTTGTGGCTTTCGCTGTGTTCTCGTGTTACCGTTAAAAGCTTCTTATCCCACGAAAAGCTTATATCCCGACTGAAGCTCGGCGAGTTGGCTTACCCCATTGGCGAATTCAATTTCGCTCGATTTCTCATCCCGTCCCCAAGGATCAATGCGCCCTCTCCATTATCTCTCTAACACTCTTTACAGTTCGGATCGCGTCGAATATATAACGTGGATGACTGTACGTCGAAATAATCCTAATTGCAAAGTATCGGATGATTTATTAAAGCCCGCTTTTCAAAGATTTTGAAGCAAAAGCGTGTTGTAACACGCGCTCGAACAAGAGAATGCGATTCATTCGCATGTGAAGAAAACGATGAAAAGAAAGAAGGGAGAGAAAGAGAGAGAGAGAGAAATAAAAAGAGTGACATGTAATGAAAGAGGTAATGAAGGATTAGAAATAGAGAGGAGGATTAGTGATGGAGATTAGTAATGGAGGGATCGTGTCCGACCTCCCAAACGGGGAAGGGGGTCAAAATCAATGAACGATCACAGCCGACGAGCGCCGGACGCAGCCGGGATGCGATTTATCGCTTTTTGAAATCCGTCTTTCAACGGAAAAAGCCGGTATAAACTCGGGGGAAAATTTGTCCCGGAAGTTACGCAGGGGTTTGTGAACTTTCCAGCACTTTTCCCGGACATCGCTGCGCTTTCCTCGGCTGAATAAAACGGCGCACCGCGACGCATTCTAAACGGCTTGTGCCCTCCTGTCACAATGTAAAGTTGGTTCTCGCCGAAGAGAACGAATACTATATATATATATATAGTAGATACTATATATAGTTGTACTTTTATGGATGTGTTATATAATGCACGTTTAAAGAGAAAATTGTATACGCGTGTTATTTTCGCGATAAAAATACACAGGCGCTGTTTCACTCTCGAGATTCGCGGAAAACAAAAATTTTAAAAATAGATTTTTCGCGCAATTATTCATTTTTCACGTTTATTCGTTTCACATTTTCGCGTTCTACCCCGTCGACGTTTCTAAACTGAGAACATCAATTTTAGACAGGATTTTTAGCGGAAAAATGCGCCCGGCGAAAACTGGGACACGGTTTGATTGAATACAAGCATATCGATAACTAATATAGTCGTGCTTTTCCAGCGGAATACTTAAAACGCAATTGGCGTCGGCGAGACAGAAATAAACGACGTCGAATAACTCGCCTCTCATTTCGCAAGGTGGGTTTTAACTTACGGACTTACGACGGTGGAATTTTTACGAGGGCCTCTCGTAATCCTCGATCACGCGGCGAGAATTATCGGTAAATATAAGAAAAACGAGAAGAGAAGAGAAAAGAGAGATCCCCGACTACGGTTAGTTTCCCGTATTTTCCGGTAAATTTCTGGAATTTATTTCTAACAAACGGGAGCAATTTAAAATTCAGAATTAATTTGGAGAAAAAAAAAATTGTATACAAGCCGCATTGAAACGCATTCAATTAAAAAATCGGTAACGCCATATCGAGTGCCGAGGCTATAAACCTCAGGAATATCTACGGAACGTAATCTTTTACCGAGTAGTAGTTCAGCTTACGTATATATATAGGTTGATGTAACGGCTGAAATTACTTCCGGTACTGGTGGCAAGAGTAAAGTGGATCGGTCGAGGGATGGATAGAGTTGGGAATGGGGAAGGGGAGGGAGGGAGTGGTTAATGCCGGAGTGGACTTATCATGGATCACCTCGGACGGCTGCTGCAACGAGGAAGGGATGGAAATTGGGTCGGGATAGAAGTTGGGAAAGTTCCGAGCTGCGCAAGCCGGAAAGTAACATGTTTACCGATCTATCAACAACTTATTAATGTAAACTGTTTATCTGATGCATAAAATTCATTAACAAAATACGTAATTTATAACTTGACGCAAAAATTGTTCCCGTGAACCGTCTCGCTCTTTACGCTCTTGGATGTAACGTACCTTCCGTCCTTCCGTTCTCAAGAAAAAGGAAAAAAAAAACACATAGTTTGTCAAAGACTTGAGAGAGAAACTTCTACTCTCTCATAAATTTCTAAGTAAAATTCTTAGAGGAACTTTCTCAATTATTATATATATACGTATACATTCGGATATAATAATTTTTCTAGAACTGTTCTCGAGAGCGCTTTTTCCGCCTTATCAAATCTCAATTTAAAAAATTACCTCAAGGTTTTAAATAAAAAAAAAGAAAAAAAAAGAAAAAAGATGCACAAAACAATTGTCGCACATATTACGCGCGTAACTTTACTTTCGCGCTTTTATAATGATGTGCAAAAGAAGTTTTTTACTTATCGAGAAATTAGTATCTACGTTACTTAAAGTATTTCGGAGAAACGGTCTTCTCAGTTGCGTCCGTCCTATTTATATCGCGATATTGTCCTTATTATCTCGCTCCTGAGTCGCACAAATTTATCGCTCATTCGCGCATACTTTGTCGACCTGTCCGACTTCGAAGTTCGCTCGGCTTTAGCCCGGGGAATCCATTTTTAGAAGCAACGCATGGCGTCGCGCGCGGCCAACGTAACTTTACCGCCGAGAAGCGGTAAAGTTGCTTCTGAATGGTAAATCAGACCCGTTCCGTTTTCGAGGCCAGTTTCTCGATGGAAGTTCGCGCGTAAATAGTATATATATATATAAACGATTAAAACTAGTTAAACGCTCGTAACAAACTCGGCAATTGCTTTGATAAAGTTTTCTTTTTTTTTCGCTGTCAAGACTTACAACGTGCGTTCACTTGTCGAAACTATATTATGAACCTACAAGAAAAGAATAATAATTGTCCTGAATCGCATGTTTCTGCGACATTTGCGGTGTGTAATATACACACACGCGCATGCAATTCACGTGATTCCCACGTTAATCTTCATTTTTACATTTTGCCTACGTATTTTATTTGTCGCCATTTTTTGTCGCAAATTGACGCACTCGCTAATCACCGTAATTGCACTCAGTGACGGCATTAATCTCCATCGCGCGCGCGCGCACGCGGCGAAAACAAGCTCGTTGCGAATTACGCGCACGTCCGTCGTCTGTTTTTGAAATAGGAAGGAAGAGTCCCGCGCCCGCCGCCGCCGTTGGAACACACAAAAGCACCCTTGAAAATTGCTTCCGTCGCAATGCTTTCATGGTAATGGATCGTTCCGCGCGATCTGACCTACATTTTACAGATGCGCGTATCTCTCACTTCGCGGAGGGACCGGAATTGCAAGAACGCATTTCACCCATGTGAGATATATTCAACGATCAGCATTCCGGACTTCTTAATTTTTTCGAGCACGCGACACTCGTAATTTTTTTTCGCTGCGCGCGATTTCACTGTCAAAAATTGAAATTGGGTTAAAATTAATATTATCGTCCAAAAATTTGTCATTTGTTTAAAAATATTTAAACTAAATATACTTACATGTATGTAATAATAAAATATTCCAACTATTCGCGCGCGTTCGAGAAACTGCGCGGAATTCTAATGAGAATGTTTTCGAGGATTGAAAAGCGCGGTCGGGAGTTTCGAACAAATTTCTAATTGAAGTTCCGCTCGGGTCTCTTGATAAGTTTTCTTGATAAAAAGTCTCTTACACGGTCCACGAAGCGTGACACCGTAATATTAGGATCGATTAGGTCTCTTCGTGAATTACACATTGTGCGTTGCACGATCCGAGGCGGACATTTTACGCGATACATCATATCCTTCATAATGTGTAAACGTATACGTAGTTATTAATAAACTACGCCATTTCATTAACCGTGAACTCTCTCTTCACGTTCAATCTCGCGCGAACTATTTATCACACCCACGCCGTAAAAAAAAAAAAAAAGCTTGAATGAAGACGAATATGGAGTCTCGACGATGACGAACACACGCTGCGAAAGTTCATCACGTGAAGCGTATAAATATCACGCAACTCTTTTGTTTGTGCTTTTTTTCAAAAATCAAAATACCGAATAAACACAAAATATATCACAAAGAATATCTGAAAATGATTTTCGCGTTGACGTATTTATTTTTACACACCGTGACGTTTCGGTTCAATTTACGTCAGGGTTTCAATAACACGACGGAAAATGACGTTAACCCGATACAAAATCCGAACATCATTTTCAGAAATTCTTATAACACATCACGAAAAAAAAAAGATAATATCATTACAGCGCGTAATTTACTCAAACACAAAACAAATCGTGTAATATTTTATCTCTCATTAAGATTATAGATACACAAAAAACGATTGTAAAAATACAGTAAAGATCTGTGTACAGTTTCTCTCGAGATTTTCAGTGACAAAATGTTAAAGACAAGTGTTATCGACGCGCGAAAGAACATCCGAAGAGAACAAACGTCGAGTGTATCATCGTCCCGACGGCAGAGAATCAAGATTAAACTTTTAACAAAAAAGTTACGTTTCTCTTGCGTTCGATCATGTAGAGATCAGCACCGACGCTTATTTAAGTTCGTTAGCAGCACGAACGACAATCATAAACGGGAAAAAAAAAAAAAAAATGTTTCATCATGATCGGAGATTATTTCGATCGACCTTCAATCAACGCGTTTCCGCTGTGTGCGAGTCGGAAGCTTTCGACTCTGACACGCCGACCTTGCCTTTAGTTTTTATCAATATTTGAGAGACGAATTTGTCACACGAGACGGTTGTCGGAAAACGAGATTTGTGGATCAAGATTTTTTCCTGAGATTTCTTTTCCCATTGTTGTTTAGCCTGTACAACTGGAGAAAGAATAAACGGCGTGCTTAAATAAACGCGTCCTGTGGCCTAAGAATAAGCCTGTGTGTGTGAAGAAAGTTGTGAATTATATTTTATTCATTATTCGAATGATTCCTTATGCTAAAGAACGTCCCCTGTGTCTCTACTTGCTTGTCAATCCCCGAAAACATCGTTATTTCGTCGAGTTGTCCGACCTAATGGCGTCTCGCCATTCATACAATAATGGTGTTTCTCTTTGCGTATTTATCAAATCTGACCGGTCGAAAAGGAACGTGGTTCTTCTTGAAAGATTCAGAATCAATCATCGCGCATGAAAAAAAAAAAAAAAAACCGCGTTATCACGAGCGGCTAGAACCGAAAAGAGACAGACTAGTCATAAATGCGCCATAAATAATTTATTGAAAGACTTCGGTTATGCGCGCGCGCGCGCGCGACTTGCACGTTTGTGTGTGTGATACAAATAACATCGCGATGACACGTTATACTTGGCGGCGACGACACGTATACACAATACGTTTCGCGAGACGTTTTTTTTTCGAGATACGTGTGTGGTTTGCTTATAAAACATTTATAGAGCAATTTTGTCACACACCGAATGTAAACCGCGCATCATTAATGCGACTTCGCGTTGTGTACAAGCTCCTAGTCTTCAATTATGTATGTATGTCATATAAGTTGCGTACACAACATTACGTGTTGTACATGCAATATATGTACACACCGCTGTGACTCGACGTCGTGTGCAACAACAACCACGGTTATTGCGTTATCTTTTATTCGTCACGTTCCATTCATGGTTATCATCGTACGGTCGACAAGCGATTAATCGTGCGGTGAATGGACGCGTGTGCCCCCGGTGGTCGATGAAATCGCCACGTCTTATCGACGCCTTGAATCGCTCTCTTACAACAAAAACGATTCTTTCTCGCTTGATATTATTCTGTTTCAACACCGGAATATACGATACAATTGGTCTCGCGTATTTTATTTTTCGTCCCGTTGCGCGCGTTCGTCCGCGCGCGCGTCTCGCGGATTTAGCTTTTAAATATTTCGTTTGTTTTTTTTTTTTTTTTTTTTGTTATCATTAAATATCAATATCGAATTGTTTTTTAATCATTAAATATCATTAAATATTACAATATCGCGCGCTCGTGAATTGTTCAAATTGCGTCCGAATTACAATACCGCGCGGCGTGTTACGCGCACGCTCGGACACGATCGATACGCGTCCATAAAACCGGGAAAGTTTGTGTTCGCAGAATTTCGCACAATGGTATTGATGATCGTTAATTCGTATACAATAGAAGGGTAATCTATGTGTGACGGTCATTGGATAGGCATTAACGCTCGTCCGTCGCGTAAACAGGAGCTTTATGGAGCTCCGATCCGATATTTACGATTGCACTTTAATGACACTTGCGAATTTTCATCTTATCCGGTGTCACGTGACGCAACCGTATAATGATGTTATTATTTTCACCGAACGCGCGCGCAAATGAACGAATAGAACACCAAATTTGCAATATTACCAAAATAAACACATCATTCTTTTTTTATCGCCAGTTGATATTTTTCGTCCCGACGAACGATCATCTCTCGTTCGCGACGAGCGTCCGTGAGATAAAGACATTGAAGTTTCGCGATTCATTTCCGATAAAATGGAACGGTTACGTGACGCAACCGCATAATGACGTTATTATTTTCACCGAGCGCGCGCGCAAATGAATGAATTGTAAGAAATTTCTAAAATATTCCTTCGTGTAAATAAACTACATATGTATACACGCGTGCATGAATGTCACGCATCGTTTGCGTGACGCATTACGGGTAAACACCGTTCGCAAGGAATCGGGCTTGCCGAAACTTTCCGATGACAAGGGAACAAGTGCCCGCGAATAGCGGCAATCGCTTTCAAGACGAATGAGCTCTCTTAGTCGGTCTAACCGCACAAAGCGATAATCGAGCGAGTTGTGTAATAACTACTTTGCATTTTCAAAAGTGCTGCCTACAGTTCGCATCATCAAGCCGCATCATCAGAATTCCATCCTCGTTCATTTCTTCACACAGAATAGGATATCAAATTGTCAATGTTAACAAAAAAAAAACATCATTCTTCTTTCTTATTGCCAGTTGATGTTTTTCGTCCCGAACAATCACTTCTCCTTCGCGACGAGCGTCCGTGAGGCATTGAAGTTTCGCGATTCATTTCCGATGAAATGGAACGGTCCCCGATTTGCATATCTCATTCGGGCGATAAGAACTTATACGTTGGAAAAAATATAATACGATTTATACGTATATGACATATACGTACATATGTATTGGAAAAAATAATACGGTTTTATATATATACCGCATTTATATGTATATATATATATATATATATATGCGGTATACATATGCGCATATTTTATTTTACGTATGCGCGCGAGTTTATATTGTCGCACGGACAATTAAAGGTGAAAGATACAATTGTGCTCGTAAACAAGTTTTCAGCTAAAATCAAGCGGCGTGCATCACAAAGAAAGACAGAATCATCCGAGCTTGACCCAGAATACGTCGACCGTAAAACGTTTGTTGCACAATACGCGACTTAGAAAATAAATGAAAACCAGCTTGGTGTGTATGTGTGTGTGTGTGTGTGTGTGCATATGAACGGATATGAGCGTGCGAGCGCTTTGGAAGCAGCGCGCATTATTGGAAATGTAATAAAGAGTAGTTCACATACACCAGTTCATCGTAGTCCATAACACATATTTTCGAAAATTTGTAGGTGAAATAAAATACAAAAAAAAACTATCTCTCTCATTTTTCACACTTTGTACGAACAACCACCAGTTATTTAACGTGAACTACATTCACTTAGCTTCTGGCGATAGAGAAAAGAGAATATGACAATATTGATTGTAAACAAAAGAGACCTCTCATCTATGGGCTTTTACTAAACAGACTTCGCATTCGCCGTATAAACGGAATTAAGCTCGTTAATAACAAAGCGTTCGGAATTCTTCGAAAGTATATTTAAAAAAAGAGTATCATTAAATCTCGCAAATCATCGCGCTATCCGAGTATACGCGTGTATCGCGTTGCATACACGCGCAATAATAATATAATAACGAGAGAGTTGTACAACCGCAGACGTAGTTCGTCTAGTTTGTGATTGACGTCAGACCGTATTTAAAGTGCTTATAGAGTCGACGTAGAGCCAGACGAGAGTCACGCGATACTCGTGGTCGTGGATTTTCCTGACTCACCCGAACCGCGGGGGATCATGGATCCCATTACAGCGTCCATTTCTTCTTCGTCTCGCTTTCTTCTTCTTCTTCTTCGTGCCCGCACGCCGTCTCTCTAACGTTCGTTTATTTCCACGCCATTATTCAGCACCGCTAAGACGGAACTTTTAATGCGGTTTGATGTGTCATAACCGCCGCTTCTCATCGAGATTTCGCGGAAAATTCTCGGGAGAGAGAAAGAGAGAGAGAGAGAGAGAGTCGCGCAAACAAGGGAGAATAATAATTTCTTGATTTAGTTCCGTCAAAAATACTCGCAGCGCATTTTTTTCTTCCACTCCCGCTTCTTCTTTCTTTGTCGATTTAGTTTATTTTTCTTACACGCGGCGCATAATTTCGTCCCGAGAGAAAATACGTAACGAGCGCGTTTGCACGCATCGCGCGCGGTGAAGAGATAAACCGGGGACACGGTGGTTGGTGAACTTCGTCAGTCTGGTTTATAATTGGCGTCAGACCGTATTTATCGTCTTATGTACTCGGTATTACGCGCGAGGCCGCGTGATAATTTTGAATTCGAAACGTCGCGACGCGTCGCGGGCGCCGTCGTCGTATGCAGCGACGCAAGTGCAAGTGCACGCGCCAAACTCATTTGCATAATTTTACGATCTCTGCAGCGGATCTCTCTCTACGTATAAGCACCGAACACTCGCAATCAGAATACGATACGATATCGATCGCGCGTACATATATATATATATTGTATTTTTACATCAAATACAGTTGAATTTCAATATCAGTTGTATGTAAATACCGATATCGAGTTTCGCTCACGCGCAATAAAGATAATAAATACATTTTATATTATTGTTTGACGATAATAATATACCACGCATTATATTAATAATATTAACAAAATTTTACATTAAATTTTGCATCTAATGCGTATTATTACGATTGTATAAATTACGAAGAGGTCCATTTTTGCGATTACGCGGACGAGTAATTTACAAATACAATTTTTGTAATTATGTAGAGTTTAAATATCCACGCGAGACACGATGTTGTTACACGTATATACACCAACCGCGAGTTTGATCACGATCCTTGAACCGCTGGTAAAAATAAGTGCAAACGTGTAGGCACGTGTAGGCGTCTAATAATAGTGCAAGCTAATACACGATACTAATTCAGATCATTCGGTTATAGTTTTGCGAGCTTTCCTTCTTCATTTGTTGATTCCATCACGCGATATTTATTAGCCTGTCGAACATTTTGTTTTGGCACCAACAAATAAGCAATCTTAAACCAAAATGTGCGAAAGTACCGAAGATCGATACGAAGATTTACAATGTAACGTCAATACACACATACACACACACACACACGTTGCAAACGCATTTGTTCGAATTACGGCGGAAAAGTTCTGAATAAACGGTAGAAAAAGGTATATTCACAGATACACCCACACAGAGAAGATGGCTAATAAATATATTTTTCAAAAGACCTCGAAAGAGAGAGAGACAGAAAAAGAGAGAGAGAGAGAAAGAGAGAAGATTTTCGTCGTTTCATCCGTTTCACGGCATCACTGAAACTTTTAGGATAATCCTTCGTCAAAAGCCGTTCCATGAAAGGTCGCTAATTATTCGCGCCGACCATTCAGCCGGGGGATTCATGATTTTATTAAGCGGTACACATCGTTCTGTTCAACTTCTCCGAGAAAATTCACAGGCTATTAACGTCCTGCAAGATTCACTGGAACTCTTATCATTCCTCATCCCCTGCCGCCTCCCGCCTCCCCCTACCTCATCCCCGCCGCGCTGGGAATCCGTAATCGAACTTCCATTTCATCGAACTCTCGGATTACCGGTTGAATAATTAGTTCGAGCCCGAGTGGCGATGAAAACTAAAAATAATGAGAGAATCTCCATAAAATGGGAGTATTGTTCGTCGCGCAGAAAAAAAAAAAAAAATTAATTATTTCCGAGGGAATGATAACACAATAGGTATATTCTACAAAAAAAAAAAAAAAAGAAAAGAACAGAAAAAAACGTGTACGCTTGCGCGCGTAGTGTGTTGTATTATGCGCGCTTGTTTGCAAACAATTGTGTGTCAAGTGTTTCGAAGAGCTTCTCTCGATAGTAAATTATGTCGCTATTATCGAAGATCGATGTCAAGAATACTTAGGAAATCAAAGCCGTTCTGGGGATCTTTCGCGCCCGCGTTACAACTCAAGTATCGCAAGGCATGCTCTTATAGACACGCATCGATCCGGGAGACACACACCGACACACGATTTTGGCAAGCTTCGCTGGTATTTATAGATAGATACGCGAAAATTTATAGTATCTCTCCGAGCGAGACGCATGCAGAAAAGCTCGCGCATATCTTTCACGCGCGCTTTAAAGGCATATTTCTGCTCAAAACTATTCGGTTGTTTATTAACGCGCGTGGTTTTTTTTTTCTATATTTTACAATATCAGTTATCAAATATAATATTGTTATATGTTTTAGTGCATAAGTTTGTTGTACTTTTTCTTTTTTGAGTTTGTAATTTTTATATGTGAGAAATACCACCTTTCGCACTTTAAATGTATATTGTACATTTAAATAGATGACTTCAACAATGGAATGTTCTACTTTTTGTTCGAATGTGTATATTCTGCAAAGTGCCGTTTTTCTTCTTTCGAGCGGATCAAGGTTAAGTGAAAAGATCCGTTACAGGAAAAGAGCGTCGTTACTAAATTGAAAGGAGAGACCGCGGTTAAAGAAATAGACAGTTCTTTCGGTACATTCTGCACACACTTATACATATGCATAAGCATCGCTGCACGTGTTACTGCGGCCTCGTACTATGCAAATCGCAGTTGCACGTGAACGACCGAAACTAAATCGGATTGACGATTTTTATTCGTCAAAGGAATAACGTCGAATATTAAAAAATTTTTGATTGAAATTCACCGATATATTAGAGAATACATTGGATGAATATATTAAATTGACGAATTATAAAGGGAAAACAGAGCTTCCTGTTGTCGTTTGGATGTTTTCAGAATATTTGAACAATTTCTTTAAAACGCATTTCCAGGGCACTTTAACAAATCGATGTTTTTACGTGTTATATAAATAAAATATTTTTTACTTAAAGATCTCTTGAGAGGTGACCTCCGATTCGAAATGATAAATTCAAGAAAGTCGTTAGGGAATCGGCTAATGCTAAATATTTTTTGTTATTCATAATAAGGCTGTTATTTTTTGGAATAAGGCCGCGCGAGTATTGTTTTCTTCGTTGTTGCGATAATTTTAATTTCTTTAATAAACGGAGATAATTTTCGGACTTATTCAAGAAATTAAATATTTTTACACGCTATGTTCCAATTCTTATTGTTTTAAAAATTAATATTAAGATTCAATTAAGAGCTATTTCCTCTATTTTTTCTAGTTCATATAATTTATATAATATATATGTATAATATATATATTAATATATATTGTATTATTTAATTAATACAATATATTTTATTTGAAATCATAAAGTGTCCAATTGTGTGTTAAAAATAATCGCTAACGTAAAAGTTAGCGTTACAACAATATCAGAGGGAGAGAACTAATGCACAACATACTCGAACACAAAACGTCCTGTGTTCGCAAACTTTGTTAGAAAACAAAAAAACAAACAAAACAAAAAATTACAAAAGCAGTCGAGTGGACTAAAACTATCTTCGCACCTCGTTTTAGTCTTACGCGGAACAACCTATCTATATATATTCCAAGAAAACTCTCTATTTCTACAAGTTACTGCCAACAAAGCTTGTGGATTAATAATTGATTAAAAGTGGGAAGACGCTGTGTATAGCGAGTACTACCTATATTGATCTTTAATTTGTGTTCCTTTGTGTGTGTATTTTCATGTGAAAGGAAAAGCTTGATTTTGCAAAATTTACATTTTTACTCTCTCTTCTACACTTTTTCAATTTAAAATATATATGTACATTAAAACTACGAAGAATAATCGATAATCGTATAAACAAAACATGCCTTTTGTTTTGCTTTCTGCTCTTAGCGAAAGGAATCCCGCGTGAAGTGATTTCAAGCGAATTGATTAATTTCATTTGTGTGTTGATATACGTGTGTGTACATATGGCTACTGAGGCGATTAATTAATTCATCAGCGCAGGACTAATTAATGCGCAATCAGGAGAGAGAGAGAATTCGGACTGTAAGCGCAAAGTGTCCGTTTGTTCAAGACTTACGTTCAATTACGACGAATCCAGGCGGAGAACCAGCGCGTGACACATGCATGAAGAGACACGTGGAAATCAATTTTTATCAAGAACAAAATGTTATAAACGCTCTCACATCACGTGGATTAAAAAAAAAAAAAAAAAAAAAAAAATAGTGTCGCTTCAATATCGTGTAATTAATTGCGATTAATAATCTTAACTGCATAGCGTCGCCAATCGTCGCGTTCACGATTTTTTCTAATAAAAACTTCATCTTTTTTTTTTTTTTTTATTGTTTCATTCGCACGTTCGTTACTCTCGTTAATATTCGAGGCAAAAATCGTAAATCGGCAAGGGAATTTTCTTCGACACGTTGTTCTTTTTGTTTCTGTAAAAAAATCTAATCGACGTAAAAGCTTACGTCGAAACAAACTGTGACAAAAACCACCGACGATCGAGGTTTATTTACATATCACCGGAGATTAAACCGAATTGAGAACAAAAAAAAAAAAAAAAAANAAAAAAAAANAAAANNCAAAACAAGAGACGGTGCTATCGAAATTGAACAAACGCTGACAGTATCGAAATGTATCGATTGGAAAATTGTCGATTGGAAAACTCAATACTCACCTCCTTGTAGTAACGGTTCGCCAAGTTCGACGTAAAAGAGAGCATCCTTCTCGTAAGAGTCCTCCTCGATGATTTCCAAGCTGATAATCTTCCTGTGACAACCACGATATTTATTTGAAACAGTTATTACGAGAGGAAGAAAAAAAAACAAAAGTAAATGTAGAAGATCGCTATTTGCGATGGAGAAAAAACTTTTGTTTAACACATTTTCTTAAGTACAACTAATGTGTGTATCGAAAACAAACAGTATTTTAATATTTATGCTCGAACGTGAAAGAGAGAGTCGAGCGTTGCTCGAATCAATCTTTCTTTCCTCTTATTCACGTTATTTGCAAATACTTGGCGTCACAGTATTTCACTTGACAACAAAGAGAGAGCACTTCTTTCCAAGAGCGAAGAGGGTTCTTCTCCTCGAGCACGAGCAACGTAATCGAAATACACGTAAGAGAAAAACGGCGTCAATCAAACCGCGACGATTGATCTAAAATTCTTTTTCTTTCGCGCATATTGTATATACTTCGCTATTGGTTTCTATCTTCAGCGCCGGAAATTAAACTCGTCAAAATTACACACCGGGTATTTGAATTCGCTCGTTGAGCGGGGGAGGTGATCGATTCATTAAAGACGATAAGGTGTCAGACGGTTAAACGCGCGAACCGGTCGTGTGTTTCGAGCCGCACGGCGGCGGGAAACTCGGCGCGTCTCTCATCAAGGAAATCGATTTATTACTTCTACTAATTAAGTGTCGGATAACTGTGCAACTTGTGAGCGCGCGTCGGGAGACATAATTGAGGACTTTTTCTGGAAGAGAGCGTGCTGTTTTCTGGAATATTGCGATGTTGTCTCCCAAAAGGGATAGTCATCGATTTCCATGGAAAGTGGAATGGCAAAAGGTCCTTTTGATATGTAAAGTAGCTGCTCATCTCCTTACTCTGAATGGTCAAAATTCAAAAAACTGCACGATACCGTGGAAGCGAACCTGAATTGTTGTTATTTGTGACGCGCACTGTATTTATTGAGTTTGTTTTTTTATACATGTATACATTGTAAAGTAATCATTTGTAAAGCAATAACACACAAACTTATTTTTTTACAACATCTCGCGTTACAGGATTATCGTCAACTTTCTCTCATTTCGAATAAAAAACTATGTACATCGTTTATCTTCTCAATTGCGTAAGTTAAATATTGTCCACATTTTATGGATTTAAAAGTGTTTTATATATAAACGCGATCTCTCTCTCTCTCTTTATTTTTATACTTATAAATCTCTCTATTGTTTAAAGAATTTTTTTACCAAACAATTACTCGCGAACCACATTCACAGTCTTTTTCATATTTACACGTTCATCTATTATTTTACAAGCTGAACAAACACATTGATTTTGTATGTGTGTGTGTGTGTGTGTGTTTGGTGTGTTCTCACTGAAAAAGTTTACGATAGAAACAAATGGTTCCGCCACTTTCTTTGTTTTCACTTTTGCGTGAAACGTTTTATCACCGATTAAAAAAACATAAAAGCCCTTTTTTATGTTCCTCAGTCGACAAACAGCGCGCAGTATTCTTTGCAAAACAAAAAAAAGGAGAGATCTGTTAGTGGCAACAAATTAATAGAGCTTCCCGAAAGCTTTTTTAAAATCGCTTGTCATGTGCGCTTCAACTCTTCACACAACTTGAATCTCAAAAGCTTAAAAAGTTCAAAAGCTTCCCCCATATTCCACCTCCGGCTAGTTATTCTTTACATCATTGTTACCGAAAGCGAAAGAGAGAAAGAGAAAGAAAGAGAGAGAGAGAATCTCTTCTTCTACAGCAGCTCGCGGGAAAAAAAATGAATTTTTTTTTTTTTTTTTTAGGTACGACAAAGACCTTTCTCCTCGTTTTACATCTCGCCAGAGCGTGTATATCACGTCTGTTCTCGGAAAAGTTTTGACTGACAGTTGCGCTTTCGGCGGGAGAAAACCGAAACGATCGTTTATCATTTTGCCGCAAATACTTCGGAGGAACTATAGATATTCTTTCGTGCCGCACCTCGCCTGGTGCACTTCGCTCACAGGTAAAACACAACACGTGCGAACAGACTTGAAAATGTCAAACATATGTCGTAGGCACACATCGATAGGTCGCGCGCGCATTCTCCCCGCCCGCTTTTTACACGTATACAAAGGGTGGCGCGGTGCGACGAGTGTGAGAAAGAAATGCGCGTTGAAGGAAATTTTTCTCACGTACACGTCGACATTTCAACTTTTTACGTCAACGCGCGGAGCTTCTTCGCAGCTTTTCATTTACGCTGACATTTGCAACCCATTCGTATGCCTTCGTTTTCGTTATATCCTTCAAACCGAGTATTAAGAGGATTGGAGCATTATTCTTTTGCTCGCTTTGGTGGAAAAATTCTCTCGGTTAGGTCTTCTTCTTCCGTCTAGTGACCTCTTAATAGTTGTTACGAAAAGACTCTCTTGGTAACTCATTTTCGAAACAGTTTTTTCTCTCTCTCTCTCTCTCTCTCTCTCTCTCTCTCTTTTTCTCTTTGCGTGTACCGCGTGAATTACGTAAAGTGAGAAAATAAATACATGTTTTCTACCCCGAGACCTTTTCCCCTGTGAATTTTCCTCTTTCACACATGTCACGTTTTCTGTGTTCAGCAATCGATTGAGCATGTATGTGTGTGTGTGTGTGTGTGTGTGAGTGTATTGAGGTTTCATAATATGCAGTTATGTTGGTAATATGAAACTGTACAAGTGCAGCGGAACGAAAGCTCGTTAAGGCGGAGGACTTCATTTAGTGGCGTTATAATTAAACCAGGTAATGCTTGTTATCTCTGACAGTGAAGCACCGTTACACGCGAGACTTAATCCGTGTTCATTCATATTGCGCATGAAACCGTCCCTTCCGCTTTTCAGTTCGCAATCTGTTTCAATCTAAATGTTTCGTTTCTTCAGCGTGACAATTAGAATCCCGCGAAACGCGCGTGCGCGAACTCGAATTGTATTTAATTGTTTATATCCGATTTGCCTTTGGGAATTCTAATTTGAAATACGAACGTGCAAAATTCAAGGTTAGAAAAGTTTTATGTAACTTCTTTTCCCTTGTCGCGTCGGACTCTTAAAAGAGCGCGCCCGCGGGGATATTTTTCTCTCTTTGAAAATCTTTGTCAATGTTTGCCAACAACTTTCCGCGTCTCATCTCAAATCGCGGAATCATCCACCATGGAAAATCGCGTCATTACGCCCGACGTGGACGAAGCGCGCCAATTACTCTTCGGCTCGGAAAAAATAGCGACCGCGATTTATAAATTCGCGAATCAAGAGAGAAAGAGAGAGAGAGAGAGTCGCGCCGAGTTTGCACTTAATTGCGAGTTATCCGGCTACAAGCGACGGCGGGCAAGCGACCTTAATGGGCCGAGATATCGTCTAACGCGATTAACCGACCCTTTGTGCTGATGAAGGTCTTAGGATCTTAAGGCAAATTGCATTACATCACGTGATTCGGTTGTGTCTTCTCGAAATGAGAATTCTTTCGCCTCAACGATTCCCCTGAAGTCTAAAAGAAAAAAAATCCCTCAGTTGAGCCTATCGTCTTTTCGAGTTTGTAAAGTAATTTGAAAATTACATCGGGATCACAGGGTCTCGAAGTTACCGATGAATTGCCATTGGAAAGTTATCGAACAAAATAAATTGTTTCGTATCGTTACCTCGCAGTTCTTTTTTGTTCGCGTTTACAGAAACGATTATTCCGACTCGACGGTGTTTCCTCGACGGATTATTCCTTGCAACAATAATCAGTTCCCATTCCGGTCTCTATACCACCTCGTTGCCCGGTGGTTCGTCTTCAAATGTGCATTAGCGAACTCCCGACGTAATGCTTCCGGGGTGAATCTGATTACGCGCCGAATGAATTTCGGGGTTGCGCGCTCGATGGGGTGTCCTCTCGAAAATTGCAATTGCGATTGCGTTCCGGAAGATCAGGAATTAAAATAATTCGCGACGACAACGAATGCGAAATGCACAAAGGCGGAGCATCGTTTTTTCAAATACATAAAACGTATTTTACTTTAAACGTGTGTATTTTAATGATCCGATCCGTTGTATATAAACAGAACACCCTGTATACATACGTGAAATGTTCGGATAGTTCGGTTTCTTTACTTTTATTCAGGGGAATGACTCATCCCTCATCCTGAGCGTGTATTGTACACATACGAATGCATCTTATAGCGGGAGAGAGCAGACATTTCGGAGAGGCACCACCCAAGCGTACCAAATAAAGCTCGTCACTCGAGCCCGGGTTGTTCTCGCAAATCGAAACACTATACGTCTCCCCGTGGTGAAAGAAAAATAAAAAAAAAAAAGTCCCTCGTTTTTGGAAAGACAAAAATACGAAAAATGATACGAGCAACGACGATTTTAGCAAAAATCGCGATCTCGCGTGTGAGTAATTTCTGGGAGAATTGGTTTTTTTTTTTTTTTTACGACACTTTTTATCTTTGATAATATTGCGTGTTGCGACAAATTAAGATACAGCGGCGAAGCCGCGTCTCGATGAAAAGGTGGTTCTTTTCAGCGCCGTTTAAAAATGTTTCGCCCCCGGCGTCTCTCGGTGACACGGGGGCGAGGAGAACGGCGACGCCTTTCTCCGTCGACGCCGACGCCGACGCCGTGGGGTCGATCCGATTGCCTTACGTGAGCCAAAGTAGTATCATAACAAGCATAACAGCCAGAGCGATCTCGGAACTGATACGCTCGAAGAGCTGCCAACACGCAGCGGTGCCCAAGAGACGGGCAAAACTTTGCAAATTTTTTATTTGTTTCGGACAAGTTTAAACCGATCAGATGCGATATACGTCGCGATACACACGGGAAATAGGATTTATTCATTCAAAGTTTGCTATGTGTTAACGTTCTGCTTCTAAGGTTTCGCCGTAGCAGTCTTTTTTTTTTTTACTATCCTTTTTTTACTCGTTATTATTGGATTTAATAATTTGACTTTAAAATATCGTTGCGTGTTCGAAAATAGTCACTTGATTATAAAAAAAAAACAAAATGTAAAACTTTTCCAAAAAAATTTTCTCAAACCCAGTATAGTTCGGGTTTTAATTCGCGTCTAGTCGCCGCCGCTGCTAGCGCGGCGCTCTTATTACAGAACACGTGTAAAAACCCGAGAGCTCATTAAAGCTGATTTGCATGAATTCAAAGTAAAGCCGCCGGATTAAATAACCGACAGCCACTTGGCACTTTCGCGCATTAATTAAATTAATTAGAAGTCGCGCGGAAACGCACAATGACAGAGTTTAAAAAAAAAATAATAAAAAAAATATGACTGATTATATTAAATCCTCTGTTTTTATCTTTGCTTTTTTTTCCTATTCTTGTATTTTTCACTTGTATCTTCTCTGTTTATTTGCGCGAGTGTGTGAATTTTATTTAAAAAATTTCTCTCTCGGAATCACACTCGTTGCGTTCGTGATTTTTCAGTTGAAAGTCCGGGGCTGTTCCGGAGCTTGAGGTCCACAAGAAGAACACGCGCGATATATATCGAAAATGATAGTGAGGTGTCTCTTTATCGAGGACAGATAAGTAGTTCCTACATAGTTGATACACGGATGAGCGCCGATGGGAAGGTCTAACTATACTATAAATAGCGTTAGAATATCCATTTAAGTCCGTACGCACGTTAAATCGATCGACCTCTACTAGCTTACAACGAGGTCTTACGTTACTGCCTGATAAACACACTGATCTCTCCTCTCTCCAAGGGGGAAACTCTTTACTTATTTTTAACGTTTTCAATCTTGTTTGATAACAACGTCAAACGCGACTCTAGCTATTTAGAATTTCAACTCGCACGTGTGAATTTATCCAAAATCCTCTATCAAAATATTCTCGTCTTTTCGTTCATCTATTACGCAAAATCAAATATATCTTCCGCATGCGCACAAATTACGTACCATGTAGTGTTTTGCGCCCGAATTTGCAAAATCTGCAAATACAAATACACACGTCATTGCGATTGTTTCCTCGTTCGTCGGGAAAAAAAAAATCGAGACGCCTATCTGTTTACCGAGTCGAAATTTTTAGAAATACACGTGCGAGTGTAAAAAAAAAAAAAAAAAATAGGTAAGCCACGTCTCATCTGGTATTCATCTCATTTCTCACCCCGAGTCTCGAATCTATCTGGTATCGGAACAGTCGATACCCCCCCCCCGGTTATATTTCCCCCTTCCTTCTCCAAATCCCGAACTGTAAGGGGATTTGCGGGAAATTGCGTGTCGCTGACTACTTGATATTCGTGACGATTTCACGTGACGGCAAATTGTTGTTGTATCTTTTCGAAGAAAACATCACAAAGTAATAAACACATATATATTTTATTATTTATGCAAATATACAATTTAACTTTGAAATGAGAAACGCGATAATTGTTGTAAACATTCGATTATTAAATTTCACGGGGGGGTAAATATTATTATGGCAGTTTTGTGCGAATTTATTCGAAATTTTGTGATAGCGTGACTAATTGCTCGATTTCATTATGAATTTATTGTAAAATTCGAGATAGTCGTGTCGCTTTCCGCGCGATTCGCGGCAAAAGTTACATTCGGTTTTGCGTTTAACTGCGCTAAAGCCATCTCTTGTGGCGTGGCGCGTTACCACATAATGTCCCTATTGCATCGTGTGTTCGTCGATATATACAAAGCGTACGGGCCATGTGTAAAATCGCAATGTAAATTACCGGGTGTGCACGTATATGTATATACCGGTGGTGTGTTACGTAAAACACATACACACAAACTTCGGAGATAAATAAACGTACCCTCCGTGATTTACGGTACCGAGAAATTACATTCTCGAGAAACTTTAGTTTTCGAGTCGTTTACAATTGTAATATCAAAATATATATTTCGGGCTTTTTTTCCACCAAAAAATCCATTTTGTGCGCGCGCAAACGTTCGCGTCGCCCCACTAAAAATAAAATAAAAAAAAACAAATCTCCGCAATGGCGCGCGAATTCTTATCGCGACAGAGTTTTATCGCGCGCACAGCTTTAACACGTCTCTCCGAATTGACGAGCGAAGTTCCGGTTTTGTTTTTCCGCGACGATACTCGCTAAAGCAAAAAATTTCTAAGCGGAATTTCGCCGAAGTTTGCGCACAGACATCGCGCGCACACTTTGTGCATTACATTTGAACATTCGATGCGCCGCGCTATATTTGCTCGAATATTGCACGTACCTATTGCCTCGGCAATCAAAACGGCCCTTCAAAGCGGAAGCCTACATCTGTATTTATTCATGCTCTGCAGCCCTCGGTGCATAATCGTTCGACAAATATTCCTTCTCATCCCTCACTCGTTCCCATTACATCTTGTTTCGCTCAGCCTGCAGCAGAGCCTGTTCTCGCGCGCGCTTCTAACCCTTTTGATGTGACGCGCAGTGTGAAATGCAGTCGAACGGCAAGAGGATGGGGTTCGCAGAGACACACTTTACGTGATTTTACATAAAGGCAATGAGTGGTAGTATTGCAATAAGTGGGTAGTACTAATGTGTGAAAAAAAAAAAAAAACATTGCGCGTAGCCCCAGGAAAGCACAGTCGTGCGATCCCATAAATGGGCTAAATGAGGGGTGGGAAGCCCCGAGAATGCTCTACGTTCCATCCCTCAGCACTTTCGTCATTCGGACGACTGCAGTACCGACGCAAGCTCGCGCTCGCCTCAACAATTGAATAAAATCTTTATCGAGCAAAGTTGAGTTAAAAAAAAAATCTTTACTAAATCTTACACACAAAGGCAATAAAAAAAAAAAAAAAAAAAAAANAAAAAAAAAAAAAATACGTTGAAAATCTTCAAAGATTTCGAACGTTGTGTAAAATCGCTAACGAATAAGAAAAACGTCGAACCTTCTTCGTCGAGAGATGGAAAGAACACACGTCTAAACTCCACCCACCAAAATCTCTTGTACCCTGTCTTCTGAAAAAAAAAAAAAAAAAAAATAACAACATACGTTGAACAGTGCGGTCGATTATTCCGACCATTTTTATGAGGTCAGAAGCAGAAGCGACGACAGAAAGTTAGCAAAACAGTGGCTAATGGAACGGGCAAGTTAAAATCACATTCGAGAGCTTTCGTCGAAATCTCTCACCACGTGGCATCGCATAATGGACGCTTTCGCGTCCCACGTGCGCAGCGTTAAACGAGACATCGGCTTAAATATAATGCAAAAAAAAAAAAATTAAAAACTTATTTATCTTGCATTAGTTTGCACTCGTTATCTTCTTGTGGCAGCGCGATTGTCGAGATTTTTAGATACGCAGAGCGTGCGACTTACACAAGTTACAAAACGCTTCTCCCCGTTTTCTGTCTTTGAAAAAAAAAAAAAGAAAGAAAAAAGAAAAAAAAAACCGTTTCGCTCGCACAAATAAAACTTTCGTCGAGATCGCGCTATGTATGTACGCCCGCGTTTGCTCCGGCGATAATTTTTTCTCCGACAATAACTCTCTCTCACAAACGGGAAATAAGGTAAAGACGCGGAGAAACCCGTGTCTAATAGGGTCGTAAAGGTAAAATCGCACGTTTCGCGCGAACGCGATGTCCATTATCGTTCCCCACTGACCTCGATATGGTGCACTTTTCATTTCGCGCACGTTCCAGGTAAGCACAAGGTAATATCAGCACCTGTGCGCGCTTGTTTTCTTATTGGACCTCAACATAGTAAGCTACTTTCTGTCACGTGAAGGATATTTCATCGTGAGCCACCTTCAGCGCGTGCTGAAAACAAAATCCTTAACAAGCCTCGAGCGATTGTTAAATAAAACATTTACCGAAGAGATAAAGCAACGTTATTATTTAGTAATTGTATATATACGTACACACACGGTACGATCAAGAAACCTCGTATTAAATATAAATCGCGTCACTTTGCTGGAAACTCTCGAATGCCCTTTAGATAAAAAAAAAAGTCCCACCCTCTCGACACAAGCAATTTTATATTTAGCAATGTAATATTAACCAAACCTTCTTAAATCGATATAAAGGCGGTCTCTCTCTCTCTCTCCCTTTCTTTCTCTCGCGCGTAAGCTGTATCGTCGAATTCGAGTTTACACAATCAATTCTTATGACCCACTTCGAAATCACCTTATGAAGAAACAATATACGAAAGGTATCTCCCGCGATCGCACGACTGTATTCTTATCTGGTCTTTGTAGGTCATTTTAGTAGAAAGACGAACTTGAAACATCTTTTGCAAACTCGGAATGTTAACTTAGATTGCATCGGAACAGAAAGTTTTCGATTTATTTTTAAGTTAAATACATATATATTTGTTTATATATATATATATATATTCGTTAGTCAAATCTTTAAATTAAATTTTACGCCGCGTTGTTCGGCAAAGCACGAATAAGGAGATTGCGAACAATCGCGAGAAATTAGAGAGGGTTGCATACATCGGAAACGAGTGTAACGATGGGATTGTTTGAGACACATAATCAAATTGAGAACAAGAACGGGTTCACGGGGGATCAAGAGAGTCTTACCCGCGCTTGCAAAAAATTCACACGATTTAATAATATAATTATAAAAAAATATTAATACCGAACGTAAAGGTTAATTAGACCAATAGATAAAATAAAAAAATTTTAAGTGCGCGAATTTTATTTTCTCAAAACCTATTTAATAAATAATATCACCGAACAACAAGTCGATTCGTTTATTTCCAACAAAGAAAAAATTAGTTCACCTCTCTCCGGTTTCTTATCTCTAAAAACTTCTATTTTTTTTTTTTTTATCCGTGAAGAGGCGACACCATCACCGATGCTTATCGAGATGATTGAGTAACATTATGTCTCCCGCCTTTAAGCGCGCGCCATATCTTTTTATCAAGATTCTCCGAACAGGCTCTTGAAAGCGACAGATCGCGATATATTTTCTCTCGGAAAGCTACAATTAAGAGAATACTGTTCTGTCGTATTTCTCTCACGAGCTTCTTCATAATTAATGTAAACAAAAAAAAAACAGATATTTTAAATTTCACAATTATTATTACTAATAATATCACTCAGATTTTTCATATTATTTTAATTTGCAAATGAAGTAACATAATATTTTATATCGGGCTATTTATGTTCGCGTAAATCTGAAAATATCGCGAATAAATTTCAGATTTAGCTCCGATTATCAACGGGAATATAATTCCACGATATTTTCATAATTCTGATTACCGCGGTAATAACGCTCGACTACTCAGCACGCAATTGCTCGTAGGCATGAATTCTAACAAGCTGTCATTGACCAATAGTCTGTGTGTGTATGTGTGTGTGTGTGCGTGTGGCCTATATATTGTTAAATACCATAATAATGATTTTGACACGTCGGAATTTTACGCGCTTTATTTGCGCAGAGACACGTTTGATATTCGAAACAGCTCTTAAAAATTCTTCTTTGTAATATCTCTATTAATAAAAAAAAAAATATTATCTCTTAAGAAATGACGTCTGATGTGTGTAATGTAATTGTGGAATTTTATCATACACACGCGTTTCGTGTGAAATACAAGATTCCAAACGGATGAAAGGGGCGACATTCTATTAATTGTCTGTCGTACGAGCCGCTAATTACTGATAAGATAGGAGTGTGTATTGTGTACGCTGTGTAGCATCGTGTATCCCCTGTTGTGCAGTTAATTCAGCAGAGACAAGCGATCTCTGCATTCGATCGGGCGTTATGAAATTTCGATAAGCATTATAATACAAGGTTTAGGTGGCGCTCCGTCTCTCATTGTTGTATATTGGCGAAAATTTTATTTATACGATTAATTAAACACGACTCTTAATTAGTTCATCGATCGATACGCGTATATATATATATATGTTTTAATAAAAATTAAAACCTACACACAGTTAACGTTTTTGTGATAATCTCGTAATAATATTGAAGAGAGCTCGGAGCAAAAATTAAAATAATATTTGTAACGAATATTGTGTACACCCTCGCGTGTGAACTCGAAGGTAACCGAGTTTCCGTCTTTATATTTAACATGCGATCCCCAACATTACTGTTTTCGGAATGTTACTGTGCAACTTTCCCGGAGAAGTAATTTTATACCGCGCTAATTTACAGAGTGAGCACACACCGGGGGGGTTAACATCCGGCGATCTAATTATCCGGCGCGAGTTTCTAATTACCGATCATGCCGCGATAGCGATCGATCCTTACATTGTGCTTAACCATTGCGGTTATAACATGCTCGCTACAAGCACCTTCGGTAACTGATACGATCCGATAACACCGTCTGATAGAACCATTTTGAACGTGTAGCAAATATAACAGATTATATCGCAACGTATTTTTCGTACATATACGTACGTTGAATTTGGGAAAAAACGGTGCGAAAACTCACGCGGGAGGCGGCGCTTCGTTGTGTACTTATTGATTAAAATCAAATAATCACATTGCGTAGTCTCTTTTATCACGTTGAAGTAAAGTCTTTTCTACATCGACCGGGTTTACGTGAAAGAAGATTGTTAGACTTCACAGTGTGTTTCATAATGCACATTAATCCAAAATCGATGTAAAGAGCGGCTCTCGTTCTTTCTTTGATCGGCACATTTCGTGTTGATGCTAAAGCAATATGTTGTTCGTATTTGCATACAACAGGACGAATAATAAAAAAAATTATATATCAACAGCAAATTAAACTAATTATTAAACGCGTTTTATTATCGATGTTCGATAACAAATATTGAAAAAAAAAAAAAAAATCGAAAAATGAAGTGAAACAGATTAATACCATTTTTATCCAAATAGATATCTTTATCCAAACAGAAATTGACTGACTCGCGATTTAACGAGAAACTAACAGAAAAATATTCTGACATTTTATGTGACTGCGCACCCACATACACGGTTTTTTTCGATTAATTACACGATAATAAACACACGCTTGCGTTTTCTCCTATATATATTTTCTCTTTCACCGTTTGATCGTTACTACATCGTAAAAATTTTCCTTCTGGCAGTGAATTTCCTATCGATCTCTCTTTACGACCCTACGACATTTATTTGACGCGATCTTACGAGCTACTGGATATTTTCTTCGTCTCGAAAAGCTGTGAATTATGAAAATCCTATCGATCTCATTTTTTCTTCATTTTTATACTCGCGGCACGAAAATTTATAAGAAACCAAAATATTCTGCGCTTTTATTTACATACTTCACACGTGTTCTCTCTCTCTCTCTCTCTCTCTCTCTCTCTCGGGGTGCTCTTTTCTGCTCTTCGACATGAAACTTCCTTTTCCTGAGCGAACATCAATCATTCAAAGAAAAAGAGATTGTTGATACAAGCTCGCCCTTGGAGTTAATGAGCTCGACAAGGGCGAGATGAAAAATAAAAAAAGCTACACGGTAAAAAAAAAATTAATAATTTGCTCCCTTTTTATTAATTAATCCAGCTTAATTATACCATTTCAGTTCAAAGAAAGAAAACGAAAGTACGTTACTACTCACTCCGTCTGATTGTCCTCGAAAGTTAGACTGCCCTCGATGTGCACGTACTGTTTGCCAGGTTTTGCGGTGCCCTCCACCGTGCGATAAGGGATGACGACGCGTCCTCGGGCCCCGCTGTAACGCACCACGCGCAGGGGATACTGACCCACGCTCTCCACCAGTTCCACATCTCTCTCGGGAAAGCCGAAGATGCCGCTGTGATCGTCGTCCAGGATCATCACCGTTGCCAGACTCGGCGAGACGAGCATCGCCGGTTGCGACACGTTGCTGAGTCTAAAAACGTCAGAAAAATATGATATTGACAATATATTATTTCATTATATCACAAAAAACCGAATCGATAAAAAAAGAAATGCACTACAGTCCGGCGCAAAATGCGACAGAACTAAAGTTACACGATGGCTTCAGTGCGTATGTAAATACGTCACAAAAGTGACATTTTTAAATTTCTTTCGTATCTATAAGCTTTTCAGAATGAAAGGTCAGTATCCCTCCTGATCTATAGTCGCGATAAGTGACCGGTCGTAGTTCCGGGAAGTGAACTTGTTTATAATCCAACAACTCTGTGTCCCCACGGTCGCTCGCGATGTTCGCGAGCAAGTGCGAGGCGACAACTATGTTGAGTACGCGAGCGTGATAAAACCGTTTTCGTATTGAATTGCCTCGAGACACTCGCTCGTAAACACAACAGAAATTCGAATTCGCGTGATAGCAACGCGATAAGGTTTGCGGCAACAGAATCCTTTGGAACTTTTTGTCACTATAAATCCGAGAGAAACAGAGTAATACAAATTAATAGAAATAACATTCATATACAATATCACATATTCATTTTAACTTTAAGTAATAAATATTTTGATATTTTTTAAAAAACAAATGTGTACTATAAATAATTTTTTTGAAGTCTTCGTCGTCTTTCAATTCGATGAGCGCTTTTGACCGAGCGTCCTGTAATCTGAAAGTCAAATCTCTCTCCCATTCTCTCCCTCTTTTCTTTACTTTTCATGTAAAAATGTTATTCCGCAGAATACTTTAATCAGATATATATTTATACGCAGATAGGCTGATCTGTAATTTCAATCTTGAATATTTGTCATTCAAAGAGAATTTTTATCCTCGAAACTTCTGATTCGTTGATTTTCTTTGATGTCTTTTCACAAGAAGATCTCATTGTATCCCTTCGGTTTTTTTATGTTTATTACGACTTTTATTATATTTTTATTTTACGTGAGCCTATACGTAGCGCAAATAAGAGAGAGGAAGAGAGATTTCGGTCCTCACACGAGATCGCGTGCGCAAGTTCTCTCTATGTGTCACTTGTACAAGGCGATGTTAAAATAATTCACGCGCACACGCGAGACACACCGCGAAAGCTATGAATAAAAACCAATGATGTTTAAATTCACGAATCGTGCGACGCGCGTGTAAAGAAGTAATACAGATCTCTCTCCTCGACCTACATCGTCGGCACAAATCGGTGCAAAACTTTATTATAAATAATCGACGCAGAAATGTAACAATGTAACTACTAACCGGGAACGGGAAGGAAAATTAACATCCGCGTGTGCACATTATTATTTTTGTGGATTTCCCTCCGGTCGAATTATCAAATGCGTTTATCTGAGAGCGTGAACACTCAACTTTTAAACGTTATAAACCGCGTGCGGTTTCCGCGCACGACCTCACGATGTAATCTGCGACATGCGAGGCGCAAACTATATAGCAAAAAATAATACGCGAAATATCAGGTCATCTGTGACCGAATCAACACGAGCCCCGTAATTTCCGATCATGGCGTGAAATAAAAAAAAAATCTATTCGTTCTATATTTGCGTTCTTTTTTTTTTTCTTCGCGTTATTTTACCGCATTTCCATGCCGCCGCGAGACGTGTTACGTCGATTTTTCGCGGGAGTTTCTAAAGAAGAGGAAGACTCTCTCGAGAAGACCGAGCGGCAAAAGAGAAAAAGAAACACAGAGATAAACTCTATATGTATGTACGTATTGAAAAACATAATAACGCGGTTGAAGCGAGCGAAACTTCAAAGCCGTGACGCGTGTAGTGTCACTTCTGTCGTGTCCTTTGCCACCAGAGTATGTGTTTTTTTTTGTGACGCAACAAGACACGGCTCCATCGTAATGTCGTCCCACATAAGTAGAGGCTATACTAATTATACTCGTTTTCACGTGACGTCATCCATTCAATTTTAGCGCGATCGCGATATTTATCCGAAGAAGAGGAAAGTAAAAACACTTTCAGCGACAGAGCGGAAAGATATGAAATTAAACGTTAAAATATAATTCTACAATTACGTACGATGGCAATCGACACCTCACATTTTTTTTCAAATTATCGATTACCTTGTTTTCAAATGCGCGTGCATCTCAGACATTTTTCCGACTTGTGCGGCGTACAAAGGGCGTCGTTAAGTGCGTCAGTTGCATGAAGAAAAACGGCCACGCTAATTGCTCCTAAAGTCCTTGATTAAATTGACGAGCGGCTTATCCACTGATCAAATTGCGGATGCTACTTGTTCGAATTCAATTGAATAATTGCCTCTTTCGCTGTTTAAATCGATGATCTGTGATCGCGGTGCACGTACGATGCGGCACAGATGCACTTTAAGAACCACGCCTCTTTCTGGCGAAATCGAAGCGCGATCGCGCTTTTTTAATAACGTAAACTCTATCTCAACGTCGGAAGTTCAATTACGTTCGAACAATTATGCGTAATCATCTATAGGAACTACTAGTCACTGAGCACGATAATTATATGAGACGTCCCGTCGCAGTTGCTAATATATATTTACACGTACAAGGAAATATGAACTTCTGACGATATTAAAACGTGACAAACAGTTTTGAGTTTTCGATCGATTAAACAAACGACAAAAAAAAAACGATTTCAGCTTTCGGTTTAAAAATTATTTTTTTTTTATCGAACAGTTCGTGTCGTTATGAATATTTGCAAGAAACATTTTTTTGAAACGGTTTCACACAAACCTGACGTAGAAATGTTCGTCTTCTTCGAACAACTCGTCATCGATGACCGAGAGTTGGATAGTCTTCTTGGTCTCGCCAGGTTCAAAGGTCAGAGTTCCTTTGGCGCTCACGTAATCAGATCCCGCTTCCGCGGATCCGTCCTCCGTGCAATAGTCCACGCTGCAGGGCTTGCTCAGATCACCTCCCGTCCTGGTGACACCCACCTCAAAGGTACCGACGTTCTCCATCACGGTGTAGTGGCCAGGTTCGAAAAACACCCTCATGGCGTTTACGTGCTCGATGTCAATGCTCTCGGCTTCCGCTTTCTGCAGCTCAGCCTTGACCTCGCTGAGGTCGCTCTGCGCTCTTTCGCTAATCTTCCTGCTGAGATTGCCAGCGCCCACCATCTTCCGGGTGGCCTGCACTCTGTAGAAGGCCCGGCTCTTGGGACCCTTGCCCAATACCTCCTCGTGCGCCATCACCTCGAGCTGCTCCAAGGGCTGAGTGGGATACTTCTTGCGCAATTCTCTCAGAGTATTGATGTAATCACGTCGGGTCTGCTCGAACTCCCTCGCTTCGGGGGAGTCGGCGTCGGCTAAGCGGTCCACTATACCGTGGAGACCATCTTGCTGCGGCTTGATCTCCAGCTCCACCCCTATTTCGGAGTCCCCAGACTCCGCCTGCACAATCACACCGCGCTTGTTCATCCGATAGCCCTTGTGCAGATACTTGTAAATCAGCAGTCGTCGGTCGGCGATGTAAGCCGTCAATACGGTGGCCGGAAAGAACAGGAAGGTAAGTATACCCTCCCAGACCTCCAGCACACCCGGACTGGTCACCGCCAAGATGATATACAGCCACACGTAGGCGAATATGCTCCAAGTGGCTGTGACAAAGAAGACGCGGAGATGCTTGATCTTGCGGGTCTCTCCGTTCGGGATCACGAACACGCACAGAGAGATGATAACGAAGAGATTGTAGGCGGCGGAACCGACAATCGTGCCCGGACCCAGCTCGCCGGCGTTGAAGTTCTTCGCCCAAATTTCTATAATGGACAATAAAATCTCGGGCGCGCTGCTACCGAGCGCCATCAAGGTCAGATTGGCTACCGTCTCGTTCCACACTCGCACTATGATAATCTGCGGTTCCCTGCCATGACGGCGTACCGTGAGCTCCTTCTCTTTGGACGTGATCACCTCGATGGCTGCCATGAAGCGGTCGCTGATGATCGACACGCCGATGAACAGATACAGTAAGAAAAAGAAGTACACTATACCCCGGAAGATGATGTCAATTAGATGCAAATTTTCTACCGGAGACCAGATAGGTATCATTAGGCCCGGCTCGCAGCGCACCGAGTAATTCCCAGACATATTGTCCGAGCTGTATTTTGAAAACTTTCTAGTAGAACTTCTTTGCGCCTTTCTAGCGATTTATTTGTTGTCTTTTCGGGGATGAAACTCCTCCAAAAGTCTCATTTCTCATTGAGAATAACTAGAGCGGTTTTACGAGCGGTTTTATATTTTTTTTTCACATCCGTGACTCACTCTAATATTTCTACGAGAATTTTCGTCACTCTATATCTCTTTCTATATTTGTAAACGAAGACAAAAACAGCAAAAACGGGTTGTTACTGTTTTAATACTCGAGGAAAACAACCGAAGCTTAACACTCACTGTTATCTTTTTTTTTCTTTATACTTTTATTATAATTTTCTTTTTTTCTCTTCACAAATGTTTCTTTCTACCATACTGAGAGAGAGAGAGAGAGAGAGAAAGAGAGAAAGAGAGAGAGAGACACTGAATAAAAAAAACTTAAGTTTTAATATCGAACGTGAAAATTCTGATAAATTCGATTCGATCTTTCCCGCGCGATATAAATGTGCTGCTTCTTTTTGCTGTCAAGGGGATGATGATGATGTATCGGTAACTCCACCAACAAACACAACCATATCAGCAAACTGCAATGTTTGATCAACACGAAGCTGACGTTTCTCTAGTCTCCTTACTGATTAACTTAATATTCTTATTAAGATCTTCGACATTGTTCTCTCATCGGACAGTCTCCAACGAATTTTTCTTTGTCTGTCTCTTCGTCCTGATCGTGTTCTCGCACTCACGCACGTTCTCTCACCCCGCTGAACTCGCTTTCCTCACACACACCTGCTCTCATCGGAAAGACACTAACTGGAACCGCGCGATCCACCCCAAGGAAGGTAACATCGGCGCTGGGAACCGGCTACCGAGGGAACCTACCGATACCACCGCGGCGGCGAGTTCCCATCACGAAGCGGACCCTTCTACACCAACGGGGTAGATAGAACCGTACCGGGCCGCGTTCGAACGAACACTGAAAGAGGAGAGAGAGAAAGAGAGGAAGCTAGAGGAGAGAGCAGCCAGACCGAGTGGGGAGTGGTGTCTCGAGCTAGCCAGACGCGGCCACCCTATCCCCTTACTTCCCCCCAACTCGCCCTTTAGCCTTCTCTCGTCTCGCTTTAGCCTCATCCTCGTCGGCTGCAACACGCCCGCGATATTCCCATCCTCGTTTACTACATCATGCCGACAGTATCGCCGACCTCGTCGTCAGCGGTATCTTCGTCTCTGTCCGTCTCGCAGCGTACTGTCTCTATTCTTGTCGACTTTACAGTACCGGCGGTATCTCCGTCTCTATTTCACTTCATCGCGTCGATGATGCCTTCATCCTTGTCTATTTTACCCGCGCGCTAACGGCACCACCACCCTCGCCGCGATTATATATATATATACGTATATATATATGTATATATATATTTTTGTTCTCGTCCGCTCCTACGTGCCGGCAGGTATGTTCATCTCTGTCGACTTTACTGCACCGACGCAACGTAACCCTGAGCTCGTTCGGCGTGGCGAGGCACCTCCGTCTTCATCGCGTTTCGCGAAGAAACGCCGCCGCCTTCCGCGTGTTTGCGCGCGTCCCTCTGTTTCGCTCTTTGTCACGCTTTACCACGCAGCCAGTAACTTGGTATTCGTTGCTTGTGCAAAGTGTCCGGAACGCTTTTTCTGTCTAACAACCCTACTTTCTCTCTCCCCCTGTCTCTTTCTATCTGACGCTTTTTTCTCTAATGTCCCCCTCCGTATTTATATCTTTGTCCTTATCGAACCCTCGCGCGCCACTTTACCCTCTTTTTTTTCGCGCTATCGCAAACGTTTTCTTTTTTCTCATTTTTTTTTTTTTTTTTTTTTTTTTTTTTTTTATCTTACAACCTCGAGGCGTTTCTCAATTTTATCTACCTAGTCTCGTAATACGGTTAAACGTTACAATTCGCAGTTTACTTGTGACGAAACAATTCCGGAAAGAAATTATTTTTCGAAGGAAACTCCTTTCTGCTTTAATCCGGAAATT